>NC_006984.1:300000-600000 GCF_000165345.1 Cryptosporidium parvum Iowa II | reverse complement strand
TTCATTGTATAATTGTGAATTCTCATAATATCTTCATAATGTGTTGAAAGATCATAATATACTGTCTTGGAAGGATAAGAATTTGAAATTACTTCAGTAAATGTTTCAAGAGACATATGAGAATCACAAAAGAAACACATAATTCTCTCATAATCATTCCTAGATACTTGACTATTATTTTCTATTACTGAAGGATGATTACATGGGTCCTTATCAGGAAGTCTCTCAATATCTTCTTCCAAATTTGTAATCTTCATTTCACTTTCATAAGAAAAATCAACATCAATAATAGAAAAGTATCTCTGATCTATGTGATCTAAAACACTTTTTAAATATTTCTCCCATTTATACTTTTTCCAACTAGAGGGAAATCTTGTAAGAATGTTTCCTGGATGCATATCACAATGTTGACGGAATTTGGAACCACCTGTCCAAAAAGTTACTAAAGTTGTTAAAAAGTGATATCCAAGATAATAATTCGACTTTAAAATCATCTTTAGAAATTTATAACCACGACCAGAAACAATAAAGTTTAAAGCTAAAGGCTCAATTTCAAGTATCTTTTCTAATACACCTTCCAGATTTGTTGGATAAATGATATCATCCATTGTATTAATAGGAGTAGAAGAACTTTTATTCTTCTTATCACTGTTATTGTTATTATTACTACTAATAGTACCACTATTAACAATATTACCATTAATAATCCCATTATTATTCTCAATTCCTAAAGGATTAACAAACTCTTGAATCATTAAATAAGGGAAAAGTATTGAGTTACAAGGAGATTTTGATCTCAAAGTACTTTCAATCTGAATTATACAAGGAGTTAAAGGTATTGAAAGTCCTGGTGTTTCAATCACAGAAAACTTATCCTTGAAAATCAAAGAATTCCTTATCAATGTCTTATTTTCAAAGTATTCATCATCAACTATTATAGAAATTGGACTAGATTCATAACTAATCTTCAAAACCAATATCTTCTGAGGATTTGAATATTCTGGATTATAAGTAAATTTGTTTGGAGATTTTTCACAAATCTTCCTTTTAAGATCCTCATTATTCATATGATATGGATATGGAAGTCCATTAAAGTAAGTAAGTCTAAGCTTAGGATTAAGATTAGTCTCAGAACTTAAAATACGGCCAAACAATACTCCATTTGAAAGTGAAATAAAGTCAATATCTGTAGTTTCTTTAAAGTATAAAGGAGTATATATAGTATATCCATCTGGTAATACAATAGAGTTTGTAATCCTTTTATAATTCTCTTTTTTACTTGACTTTTTCAATTCTTCTAAGCTTTGAAAAGCTACCCAATCAAAATTACATTGAATTAATGGAGTAATTTCAGGATCCATACAAAAGTCATTAATTAATAAATAGTTAACAGTTGAGGAGTCTGGTATAAAGTAAGAATTACCAATTTTGTCCACAAGAGTAATTCTGAATTTGAATCCAACAACTTCTTGTTGAAGTTGACTAGTTCTAAGTGTAAGCTGTAAAAGACGAAATCCTTGACAATTTGTCAAATCAGAATCAATATTATTGGACTCTGTGTCTTTATTTCTAGCTAAGCTTAGTCCTAGAATCTTGTCAGAATATATACACATTTCTTTAATTAATGCAAATTTTTCATGGAATCCTCCTTCTTGATCAATTTCTTTAAGTTTAGTAAAAATTTCTACACTTTGATTAATGGATTCCTTATTAAAGATACAATTTGAATAACTTTCACAAATTTGTGAATTTGATTCAATATCTACTAACCAAGAAAGATCACCACTACTAAGATCTTTAAGACATTCAGATTTTATAGATTTACTTGTACTTTTTTTAAGTTTGTAAATTATTGAATTAATTAAAACTGTTTTAATAATTGTTTCATTAGGTATATCTTTATAGTTACTTTCAAAAAGAGCCTTTGAGAAACAATAAGTTGATCTTAAAAGATATTCAGGAGAGTTTAATTGATTTTTTCTCAATTGTTCAACATATCTGTAATTTTCATGAATTGAAAAGAAGATGGATTCCAATCTTTTAATAACATCCATACTATATCTTAAAGAGCAAATATTTTCTTCATCCAAGTCTGAATGCTTATTTTTATTTGACTTTGTAGAATTTTTGTCATTAGTTGAGTTATTATTATTATTATTATTATTACTATTATTACTACTACTGCTAATAATAGTTTTCTTCCCATCATTATTCTTTGAGTAGATTTTAAAAGCTTTTCTACCACAAACTTTATCAACTTCTAACTTGATTTCAGTAATTCTAGAGAATAATTTTTGGTATATCTTATAATATCTTTGTAATCTTTCGCTAGATTCAACAAGAATTGGATTCTTTTTATAAATTCCAATAATATAATTTGAAATAAGTTCATAAATAATATTAACAAGTACAAGAATATCTTCATTAACAGTTTTACTGAGCTTATAAAGATCAGAATCTAAAGATTTTTTGACATTATTACTGGAATAATCATCAAAAGCAGTTTTTTTAAGCTTTTGAATACTTTTATACTTGGAATTACAAGGAAAAGGTTTATTGAATAACTCATCATTAGATAAGTTGGAATGATCAGAACTGATTTCATTTGGAGAATAGTTAAGATAGAATGAATCCAAATCAATTCTTGAGTATAAGAATATATCTTTAATATTTTCATTACTAATATCTTTAATTTCATGAGTTAAATAAGATGGACTATTATTAGTCCTAGCAGCAAAATCAATATATTGTTTCATATTAAAGATAAAAGATGAGAAATCTAAAGAACAATAAGTTCTGTATGTTAATCCAGTATCAAAAGATGATGTTTCAGTATGAAATGATTGATTTTGTTGTATAGTTTGTTGATCAATACCTCTAGTCCAATAAGTTTCAATAATAGTTGATATAAGCCAAGATATACTGTAAACAGTTTCAGAAGTAGAAATAATATCATTTTCTTTATCTTGAATTTCATATTTATCTTTCAATTCTAAGAAATTTTTAAAAACAGTATTATCAAATTTCTGTATAACCCAATCTAAGGTTGGAATATGTTCTTCAGATCCAATATAGTAGGCAAGATATTTACCATAGAATGGTGAGATCCATGGAGTAGATTTGTTGGTAAAATCAGGAAAGAGTTGAAACTTTTTATATAAAACATGAACTGGAATAGGAGATAACTTCATACTTCGAGTAGATTCTTTAAATCTGAAATTTCTTTTAAAATGTTCAATAGCATGAAAATATTCAGTTTTTCCAGAGACTTTAACAATTAGAAGGTTTAAAGGATTGCTTTCCATATCACAAAGATATTTATTGCAGTTATTTAAAGAAGCTAGATCGCCATTTAGATTGGTGGACTGATCACAATCTCCAAGAATGAGAAACTGACTATCTTTTTTAGAGATAAGTTCACAATCAATTTGTAAATAAGCTGCATTGGTAGTATTTTCCAAAGGTTCACAGTAATATGACATTTCGTCAAGTTCTTTTAAATGACATATTTCTTTACTAAGCGCTTTTCTAATAATTATAGGTTGCTCCAACCTTTCAGGTCTATAGTTTAAAGAAGCGAGCTGGCAAAATGAGAGCTGTAGAATGAACCCAAAGGCAATAATTGCCTTTAGGAAAAAAGGACAGCGAGATTGAGATAGATTCATTTTAAAGTATTCTTCTTGCGGCAAGTAAAAGCAGGAAGCTTCACAAGCTGAATGAAGTAAATACTTATTTTTTACAGCTTGCTATTTGGGTTTGATATGAACTTTTTTCCTCTTGTTCTTTATTTTGGCATAACGTTTATTAACCTTGTAAGTTAATATTTATTCATACATTCTTTTTATTGATAGTGGCGCCAATACATGATTTAGATACTGGTAAAATTTTGGCGCCGAGACTAATTTTGTAAAATTGACATTGGGCTTAAAAAAGTGAGATGAAAATTAGTGAAGGAATGAGAGAAGAAGTGATCAGGGAATATTTGGGGTGTGGAGATGTGGATATGAAGTAGATTGAGTTAAGTTTTAATTTCAGAAGTTTTATTTGGTGGCACGTGTGAATATGAAAGAATTAAAGCAAGTAGGAATTATTTATTTTTTATTTTAATTTTTTCCGCCTTTAGTACATGTAATAAATAAAATTCAAAAATTTGCATTTCCCGCCAAAAATGGCAAATATAAAATAAGGTAGGGATGATGATGTAAAATTGTAAGATAAAATTGAAATAAATTATTGGAGATTTTAAGGATTAGAGGATTTGGCACACAGGTATTTTGGTTTGAGAAAGACTTTGGTTGTGTTAATATCTGGTTGGCTTTATAGAAAGGACAGAATTGTGTGATTGGTAAAGTCAGTGTTTGCCAATATAATACAATTGTAAAGGTTATAAGGTGGAGTATATAAGAATAAGAAGAGGAAGACAAAGAGGAAGATAAAGAGGAAGGGAAAGAGAAAGGGAAAGAGAAAGAAGAAGAGAAACAGAAAAGAGAAAGAAAAGAGAAAAAGAAAGAATAAAAGAGAAAGAGAAACAGAAATAGAAAGAGAAAGAGAAACAGAAAGAGAAACAGAATAGAGAAAGAAAAGAGAAAAAGAAAGAATAAAAGAGAAAGAGAAACAGAAAGAGAAACAGAAGCAGAAACAGAAACAGAAAGATAGAAAAAGGGAAGAAAGAAAGAAATGGTGAAGAAAGAGTTAACTGAAAATATCCAAAACTATCTAGCATGTCGTCTATGTGAATTTGATGTGGTTGTAGTGAAAAAAAAAGACGCAAAATTCCACCTTGAAGAAGCTCATTCTCTATCTATTAACAATAACATAAAAGATGAAGAAGAAATAATATTGGAATCAATGAATAGTCAAGTTCTAGAAAGATGTTATAGTGAAGAAACCTTGAGACAACTTAAAGATGATCTTTCAGATGAGAAACAGAAAGATTTCTACAATGAATCAGGAAAAGATTTAAGTATATTTGAGGCAACAGAAACTTTAAAAGTTGCAATACTTCTTTTTTTAACTGAATTTAAGAGAAAAATCGTGGCTTTGAATTATCCAAAGGTTTATGTTAAAAATTTGGAGAATGAACAATTAAATAAGTTTCTTTTAGCAAACCAAGGAGCATACTATTACTATTCATTAATTGATTTAGCTAATATTCAAGATATTACAGTTCAAATGCTTTTAGCAAGATCTTGGGATTGGTCTATTGAAGACCAAGATTTAAGAAGAGAAATTGTAAATATTAGAGATGGAATAATCGCAAATACATCGCATTGCTCTCATTCTGAAGCTCTAGAATGTATTAATACAGGAAAATTACTCCTCCTTACAATGCACGAAAGTGTCAAGCACCTTCTGCTTCTTTGTTACTTAACTAAAAAGGTAATAAAGAGACAAGAATAAAAAAAAGAAGAAGTAAAAGAAAAATGAAGAAACTAGAAATTATAGTTAAACAAAAAGAAAGCTAGAGGCACCCCAACCTTAGCAATATTTTATTTGTAATGAAAGCCTTTCAAAACTTTCCTAAGAAAATATTTCATACCTTCACTAATTATTAACCTTGAATCATTCATTTAGCCAGTATAAACTGCGCATATGCATGCATAGTATATATTTATGTTAAATAACTGTGCATGTTTTTCCCGCCATTTCCTGAATTTCACTACCGGAATTCTGAAAGTATTAAATTTAAACACATGAATATGTAAACGTAATAAAAAGATTTTAATATGCATTATAAGTGGTATTAGTATTGATGATAGAATTGTAAATCTGTTCATATATTTCCAAATTAAAAATGTCTGCAATGATAAAGTATTTAGTGAGAATTACATAGGAAAGCAGTTTCATTGAAGACCTAATGTTCTTAATATCTGAAATCAACTTCTTGCTATAATTTTTTTTCCCATTTATTTCAAAATTATTTTTGTTATATTTGTACAAACGAACATGTTTTTCAACATTAGCTGTCAAAATACGTACTATTGAAGAGAAAATCTTAAATTCTGATAATAGAGTCTTATTGTTTAGTCTTGGATATAACATAATGTCCAACATATTAAATTTCATGCAAACTTTTAAGCCTTCTTTATATGAATGAAGTTGATTGACATTATTCAAAACAGAAATTGCTTCATTTTTATGTTCCAATTCCTGTGGAAGAGCCAATTCTCTTGAAAAACCACCTTTTTCTTTTATTAAATTATTTACAGTGAAAAAAAAATACATAGATAGAGCAAGATTCTCCAAATTTTTAAAGAAAACCTTCTCTGGTTTCTTAAAACAAGCTCTCTCAAAACAGTTTGGTTTGTAAATTAGTTTTAAATCAAAAAATCGTACATAAAAGCTCTGCAACTGACTTAAACTTTTTCTCAAACACTTTTTTGCTGTAATTGTATCAAAATTCTGATTAAGTTCACGATCTCCTATCAATAAATCTACCAATTTGTATTGTAAAACGCTCAACATACAATCAGTTTCTACTTTAACCTTTGGTTCTCCTTCCTCATCATTCTTCTCCTCTTCAATTAAATATAATTCCAAGAATGAAGCTCTTTTTTTCGATAACGAAGTATACAAATTATATCGCTCTCCTGGCAAAAGAGCGTTTAATCTAGTTATGTCTAGGCATTTTACACACTGAGTTAACTGAATTACCAAGATTAAAGCCAAAACCATAATATGCAAAGAAAGCTTTCTTCCCTTTCCTATTATCAAATTCATTTCTTTCAATTTCTATTCACAAATACTATAAATTAAATTAGAATTTTACTTTTTTATACCCTCCAAACTTTTATTATCAAAATATTATTTTATGTCCATTATTTCGACTTTTTTTCATAATTTCTTGTTAAATTTAAGCGGGAAGCCGGGTACCTGAAATAATTTACTACATGCCGGTATTAGATGATCAAACTATGATAAAAAGTTTTTTTAGGTTTTGAATCGTTCTAAATAAGAATGATAAAGATTATATTCAACTTAATAATGAACAAAAACAAATAGTGTAGATATATCTATAAGTGAGTTTCAAAATCTCATACATTTATTGTATTAAATATTAAAGGGTAGAAATTTTTGAGTTAGAATTTTTTCAAAAAAAATTAAAAAACGTAATTATGTTTGAAAGAGAAGAATAAGTAATGAAAAGAAATTAGCCCCAAATTAGTAATAGTGTCTAGAGTAATACTGAAGGTAACTAAATAAATTCTCTTTTCTTTTTGCTTAAACTTAACCATTAAAATAAACTTAAGCATATTTTAATAATATATATTACGTGGAATGTGTTCATTCTTCCATCTAATAGATATAAATATAGATACATATATATATATATATATATACATATATATTATTAAAGAGATTGCTTTATTTTCATTCTATTTGATACTGAGATAATCCAAATATACAAGATTTACCTTAACAGTATTAGTAGTTGTATCAAAAATCAACTTAACTTAATCACTCTTTTTAATCGATGACGACTTTAAAAATTCTTCAACTTGAGGTACTAAACAGATATTGAATTGAGAAAAATCAAAGTATGGACGAATATTATGACTCTTTTCAAATTGATAATGCCTATAGGCTGCATTTCTTAAAACATAATCCTTAATCCATAGCTGAGATTCTCTTAGATCACTTAAAGATTCCTTAATATCAAATTCTTCAAGCTTTGATGAAAGTTCTTTATCAAAAAGTTTCAAGTTCTCAATTTCTAATGGGGAAAGCTCTGGAAAGAATGGTTTTGGAGCAGAATAGATTGATTCACTCATTACAAAAGAATAATCAATATTTGGATAATTAACTCGAATAGGAGCAGAAAACTTTGAAAAAACTTCTTTTACTTTGAATGGAAACTCTACTAATAAACTTGCAACGTTTTTGTAACCTTCTTCAGAATCGGATAAAGCATTTTGAAGAAGAAGATTTGTGGCTGATAAATCAAATGCAACTTTTTCAATTTTTTCTTTAAGTTCTGAATCCTTGTAAATAAAAGGTAGTCTCTGTAACTCTTTGAAAATGATTCTATATTTGCTTGCCAAACCAAATAATATGTGAGATATAAATGTCCTTTTTATTCTAAAAAATGAATATAATTTGATTGCAGGGTTTTCTGTAAAGAATTGTGGTAATACATATGATTCAACAAATATTGAAGCAATATAAACTAATAAATAACTTCTCCTGAAAATATATTGAAAATGCTCAGGAACTTTACCACTTAAACTAGTCCCTCCTGGAATCATAATAATTTTCTTATTCTTATTTGTTGGATCAGCAGCTGATGGGAATGAAGCAGAAATCGATGATGGAAAAGATGTCAAAATCTTATCATTTTTGTTTTCATCATTAGAACTAGTTATTGTACTTCCAAATATTTCTTCACTTTTACCAACTTGTGAAATTGTCTCTGATTTATTAATAGAAACATCTTTTGTTTCTTTATTTGAAACACTCTTATCCCTAACATCGAAATCTTGATCATTGTCTTCATCTTCCTCAATATCATCATCTTCATCATCATCATCACCATTACCTAAATCTTCAACTACTAACTTTTTATCAGATTTATTTCCTTTTCCATCTGAATCATTGTTATTCATGAAGTCATCCTCAATTGTTGCTGAAATCTTTTCTAAAGCCTTATTAATCAAACTTTCTTTTGTTTCTTCTGGAGGTAATACACTTTCTGCAATACTTAGTAATGATGCATCTGCATCCAAAGGCTCATATCCACTAGTATCCATATCTGGTAATGAAATTGATTCCATATTTGCTAATTCGTCATGAGCTATCTTCAAGCCTTTTCCTTCAGTTGCTTCTGCTTTGATCAAAACATTCTCAGTTGTTGGTCTTATAAATTTCATATAAATCTCAAGAGATCTTTCTGCAGCTTTTTTTGATTCCAAATAATTTTGCTCTGTTTTTTTCATCTTTAACTCAGAATTCTTCAGTATCTCATTAAGCTTCTTACTCTCTGGAACTGCTTCTAATTGTAATTTAATGGACTCGTGATATTCCTTAGCATCAGTGTAAATTTCTTCTCTGAGCTTACTTATTGCTACCATATTAGCTGCATACCTTTCTGCTACCTCCAAGTTTTGAGGTGTATATGAATTGATTTTTTCAATAACGTGTTGTGTGGCCAATCCATCCCCAATATCCATAAATCTATTCCCTCCATGTGTAGGAACTGCTTCTTGTGCTACTAAATTTAATAATTTTGTGCTACTTGTTGGATCAGCTGTAACTGCTGAATAAGAGTCCAAATCTGCTGTCAAATCTGTTCCTAAACAAAATTCAAAAATCGCCAAAGCTGATAATAGAATCAATAACAGCTTTACCTTCTTTACTTGCATTCTTGTCTTATTTAACAAATTGGTTACCAAATTCATTCTTAACTTTATTTACTCTTCTAATCAATATTTATATCCTCCTAATTACTCAGTTATTCTTTTTCTAATACTTTTCTCTTTAATCAATTTAATTTAGCTTAGCTTTTTCTCCTGATGTAATTCCAATCAATTTTTTATCTCCTAATCATTCACCACCTTTATACAAATGTCCACTATTTATTCACTAAATAAATAATTACCAAACTCCTCTTATAGTATCTAAAAAATAACGTATCTTTTCAAAAGACTCCTCTCCACCACTTTATTAATCGCTCTTTTTTAATTCCCATTATCTCTCTTTTAATTATATAACTCTTTTTTACATGTAAATATTTACTCGGAGCGTTCCCGCCAAAATCAAATATTTAATTAATGAAATAGTTGAATATTATAACTCGAAATAATGATTGGATTTTGTTTATTAAAGAAATTTCTTTTTATTCTTTTTTTTATTTATATTTTACAAAAAAAATGATTTTTTCTTTATGAAAATATAACCTTCATAGACAAATAATTTCAATATATTCACTCCCCATTTCTTTAGCTTCCACACAACTTGTTAGGTTTGATTAATGTTTACATTGCATCTTAATAACACATTCAGGTCTCACTGGCATTCGTCCATTTTTGTTGACGTGAATATCGCTGAATGTCTTGAAGAATGCCACAAGTCCATCAAATGAACTTGTTTTCTTAGAAAGTAATAATATAATGCTATAACTCAAAGCTAGAACCAAAGGCTGGAGGAATAATGATAGAAAAGTGACAATAAATCCAGCGATCCATGTTGAAATGGAATAATTAATATCATTGAGAATGAATCCACTTGATGCTTCAATATTGTTTATAGGCTTTGCTGACTGTAAAATAGTTAAAACTGATAAAACTATTGTAATTAGAATACAAAAGCTTGAAGTAAGCCAAATAGACCATAATCTAAAATATGAATAAGCAGCTTGTTGTCTTATTGACATGATATTTAATACTGAGGAAAATCCCATAGCTGTGTCTAAAGTTATCTTTGATATATTTAATATACAATATGCAATCCAACCAACCAAAATTCCATTTTCAACCTTGTTAATTCTTGGTATAGAACTCAAAAGATAGAATATTAAAAAGTGTGATAAAGAAGTACTTGCAGTATATGAAAGCCACCTATATGTCCTTGGAGAGGATGAGTTCCATTGAAGTCTTCCAATTAGAGGGTTGAATTTTGTAAAACTTTTTATAAAGCTATCTTTGAAAGAGGTTTTCTCATATTCAGTCAACTGTTCACAACGAGAAATCAAATCAGGAGGGCTTACCCCAACTGAAAATAAAGTATCTTCCAAATTAGTTACTAGATTGCTTTCACTATTTAGTTCTTTTTTACTTTCTTTACTTATATTACTTATACTTTGTCTCATGGGTAATAAAATATTTTCTTCTAAATTATCGATAATTGATTCCAAATTCTCCTTAAGAGAGTTCGCTGCTCCTTGGGAAAAAGTATTAATTCTTAAACTTAATCCGCCCTCAAAGGTAATTAGTAACTGAGATTCTATTCCAATTGCATATTCATCAATAATATCATCAACAAAGTCTCCAATAACATGCACATTAATAATTGATCCAATAAAAAACCCTCTAGTACAAAAAGCTCCGTTTAAAATACCAGGTACTGCATATACAGGATGAAGATTTTGGATATCATCATATGTCAAAACACCAAAAGCTGAATATAAGCTCTTGTCAAACGGCAACCATTTATTGACAATATTATGTGCTTCTGCCTCAATTTCCTCTTGTTTGTCTTGGTCAAAATTTGTGGATAATCTTCCTTTATCCATAAATCCTCTTGTAACAGTATTTGCTTTGTTATTAATGTGATTATCACTAGAATACTTGATTTCTTTATTTTTCTCACCAAGAATATTACCTAGATTCAAAATTTCAATACATGAATCAGAATTTGGAGTGTTATTCACACTCTCAATTACTATATCATCATCAAAACTTCTAATTTTATTTAGAGCCATAGATTCTTTCAATTGATTAATTTGGCTTAATTGATTCTTTAAATTATCATTAGACTTGAAATCTCCTGTTTTTTCGATAGGAGAATCCTTTCTTTGAATACAGAGTAATTTTGAATCATAATTAATCCAAACATAAGTTAAAACATTGTTAATTAATACAGATGTGGCTGTAAATGGTATTGGCATATCAAAATCCCAAAAACATGTTGAATTATAATCTATTTCATAATCTCCCTTGACATTTTTTGATCTGATATTCAACTTTTCACCCCAAAATACATCATTTGTTCCTTCATTTAATACACTTCTTGGTAAAGTACTGTTCAATGTTGAATTGAGGTCCATAGTCATTGAAGCTTCTGTAGAAAAGTCAGAAAGCTCATTGTCATAACTTTGTTTTGACCTTGATTGTGGTATGAGACTTTTTATTAAGTGGTTTAAGCTTGAAATATCATCTTTTTCTTCTAATACCGTAAACTTTATGATGGGATTATTTTTATACGTTTTTTCAATTTCTGAAATGCGTAAATTTCCTTCAAATGTGGATATTTTTCCATTAGATTTGTTTGCCCTAGAAGTAACTTCTCTTTTAAGAACTTTAGATTTCGACTTATTTTCTTCCAATGTTAATGTAACAGTTCCTGCAACGGTATCATTTATCAATATCGATTTAATATTGTCAAATGGTAAAAATCCCATTGGACCAATCCATTCCAAAGAATCAAATCCTTTAATACAATCACATAGTATCCTTGGGTGAATACATATTGTTTGAAGCTCATCAATTAGCCACAAATAACATTCCAAATTTTGAACTTGTCCTGAAGTTAATTCCATTAGTAATTTTATTTGGCATTCAGAATGAATCCCAACTCTATTCAAATAATCATTAATAAGAGTATAAATTCCATTATCATGAATATTAATCTTTATTGATCCTGTAGGACTTCTTTGAGTCCATTGATTTGGAAAATTGAGTTTTGGATTATTTCTTACTAATGTAGACTTGATCCAATCTCTCACAAGATCTGCTTGATTGTTAGCTCCAATTATTTGCATCCTTAACCTTCTTAGATAGTCATAAGAAATTTGCTCACTTCGGACAAGCTTTCTTAAAATGATAAGACAAGCAATTCTTGGAAGTAACTCCTTATATTGCGATATATCTATCTTATTTGCCTTGAACCAAAATCCATGACACCAATTCTTCAAATCTTCCATAGATGGAAGTTTATTAGAATTCTCTTTAGAAGAAATAAATCTAATAATATTCAATAATACAATATTTTCATCGTAAATACTTTTTGAAAATTTTTTCTCTGATATTTTGATTCCATCTTTAGACCTATATTCCTGGTTTGTCATATAAAAGTAATTCAAAACAAATCCATCATTTTTCATTGTCTCATAATAACTCTTTAATTTGCTATTGAAATATTCAAAGTGAAAATGAGAAACTTTAAATTTTGAAGTTATAAAATGAATGAGAGTTAGCGGAAAAAATACTGTTTGCATGGTAATAGTTAATATTCTTACATACCCCACTTTCATTTTGATCGGTGGAATAAAATATAAATTGGTATATGGGAACTTTATCCCATTAAACATGTTAATTCTCTCTTCATTTTTACTTTTCAATTGATTGTTGCTTGGAATTTGTTGTAAAAATATCAAATTCGGTCTTTTTAATATACTAACCCAATCAGACAAATCTTTCACATATGCAAAAATCCAGCAAATCAAATACAAAGCAAAAAATGCACATGAAAGTAAAATCCCTGACAATATTTCCTCCTCTGAAGTTGAGCGATTGATTTTCATTAGTTCCAACTTCTGTTTATCTTTAGCACTTTTATTTCCAAATAAAATCCCCGTTGTATTTAAACTTGGTAGCTTAATTTTAAATTCTGGAATTGTGAATGACCATAAGAGTCTGTCTTCAAGATTTTTTACAAGTGTGGATGAAGAATTTATTAATGATTGATTAAATGTATTTATTTCATTTTCCTCTGAAACACCCTCTTTGCCTTTAATATAAATTCTTATAGATTCCCATAATTTATTAAATAAGCAATTAATTTCATTAAAAATATCACTTAATCCGTTCAATACATTGTCCCAAGAAATTGGATTTATTCTAAATCCTTTATCTTCTTCCTTTGTGGAATTATCAGCTTTTTTATCATTTAATCTTACAGTTTCATTAATTGTTTTATTTATATTCAAATTTTGAATCTCATTAATATTATTGATTAGTTCTTCACCTTGCGAAAATACATTTTTAAAGCAAATTACAATGCTAATAACCAAAATCAGAGCCGCTTTCATTTCTTCTGAACTCTAAGATTTTGTATTAAGTCTTTCAAGTTTAAAGAAAACTATTGTATTATTACAGTGTGTTTAATTTCTCGTTTTTTTTTCACACTGATTACAGGTATTATTATTCCACCTTTTTTTATTTTTTAATTTTGTTATTTATATTTGTTGGAAAACATTTCATTAAAGGTCTGGGACTAGACTCAAATAATTCATAATTTCCATAATTATAATTTAAAAACTTTTCCTTCTTCATTTTATTTAAATTAATGATTAGTTTATTTAAAAACATCTGTTTAAATTCAGAAAAAAATAAAATATTACTGTTAATTTTCATTTAGAATAATTATTTTCTTAGCGATTATGTATACACAGTGAATCTTTACATCATTTCTGTATTTTGAAAGGTTGTCCACATGAAATTATTGCAAAAGATTGGCATTTTGTGCACATAATCACATGCATGCAAATATATACCGTAGGGATAGTCAAAAAACACGTGTGGCGGCAAAATCGATAGTTGGTTAAATGCAAGTGGGGCGATGAAAAAGCAGACGAATAATATTTAGCACTTATTATCACAAAAAAAAAAAAAAAAAGCACACATAAAAAACAACCAAAATACAGTTTTTTAAATTCTTTATTTCAAACTTGATCTTGAGAGTTAGCGACATCAATTACAAACCTAAATTTAACATCGCTCTTGAGCATTTTTTCGTAGGCCTCGTTGACTTGGTTTAGCTTAATTAGTTCAATAGTAGATGTAATATTGTGCTCACCACAGTAGTTAAGCATTTGTTGAGTGATTTCAATATTACCAATATTACCACCTGTGATGGTTTTTTCACCAAATATTACTGAAAATGAATTGAATTCGGAAGTTTCACCAGCAGGAGGAGCTCCAACACATGCCATGACTCCGTGGTAAGAGAGCAATTTCAATAGGTTTTCCACTGACCTTTTTCCAGAAACAGTATCAATAATACCATCAAAGTATCCGCTGAACTTTTCAAGTGCTTCTGGATCGTCAAATTTAATAAAATGTTTGGCTCCCATAGCAAGGGCATATTCTTTTTTACTTTCTGAACGAGTGATTACAGCAACTTCACATCCGAAGCTGACACCAAACTTGACAGCCATGTGACCCAAACCTCCCAATCCAACTACAGCCAACTTGAATCCGGGTCTGTTCATCTTGTTCCTAATCATTGGAGAATAAACGGTGACTCCAGCACAGAGCAATGGAGCTGCAGCTGCTTTATCCAAGTTTTCTGGGATCTTAAGTAAGAAGTGCTCGTTACAAGTAACATATGTACCATATCCTCCATAAGTATTCATTCCATTTTTATAGCGACCATTATAAGTGAGTGAAAGGCTTCCACAAAATTGTTCATACCCATCCTTACAGGCATTACAGCTCATGCATGAATCAACAATACATCCTATTCCTACGCAATCACCCACTTTCACTTTTGTAACATTTTCTCCAATTTCCTCAACAATACCGATAATTTCGTGGCCCGGGACCATTGGGAAAATTCCTGGAAACCATTCATTTTTTACTTGATGAACATCACTGTGGCAAATTCCACAATATAAAACTTTGATTTTAGCTTCATTTGGTTCGTATGACTTTATCTCATATTTATGTGGTACTAAATCTTGAGAAGGGCCCAAAGCTGCATATGCTTTTGACTCATAAACTGCCATTTTAAATTTCTGCTCAACAAAAATAATATTCAGTCAAATAAATAGTTTAATTGAGTTTGTTTATTGGCGAACCTGAGAGTCTGTCTCAATGCCATTGTAAATTCAAATCAAAATATTATTTGCAGGCGGCTGAAGAAACAGCAAAAATTTTGCATTACCGCCATACAACTCCCCACAAATTGCATTTAACTTTGAGAAATAAATTTGCATGTTGCACACAATACCGGTATACAAACTCTTAATTGCCAAATAATTTTGTCCACATGAATTTAATTAAAATTCTAAACCAGACAAAACTGAAGAATTAAGATGTTTTTTTTTAAATAAAATTTTTATTATTGAAAAAAGTGAGGAAATTGAATGAAATAAGCTAAGGAAGACTATTTAATCTTTAATTAGCAAGTTTGAAATCGTATTTAAGCATGATTTCATTTTCTGGATTATTTGAATTGCCATTTTGAGCGTTTAATTCAACTAAAATCATTGAGTTATTGGAAATAATGGATTTAATAAATGATATGGCAGAATTTAAACTGGTACTTTTGATAATTCTGTTTATCTGTTCTTTTTCGTTAGAAATTCTACTCGTGTTTTGATTCGAAGGAGAAAAGCTTTCTGACTCAAAATATTCGACAATTCTGCTAAAAAGATAGGAAGATTGGGCTACAATTTGAGTTTGAGAGAGTAATAATTGGAGGATGACTTCAGTTTTGATTTGTTTAAAATTGAGACTCAAAGACTGATCAATCAAGTGGTTTGACTTGTCATAGGGTTTATTATCTTGATTGTAGTTGAATTCAGTGAATTCGGAATTTTCAATAAATGAAAGGAAGTCTAATAGTAAAATTGAAGTCGTTATGTCTTTACTAGAGAAGACTTTATTATCAGAAACTTCAAGAATCAACTGTAGCCCAAGTTTTTTAAGGAAAGGAGAAGGTATCACGAGTAAGTTAATATTCTTTCTTTGAGATTTATCAACCAAAAGTGAAGTTGGGAGATACATATTCTTAAAAGTAAATTGAATGAGACTAACAAGAAGTATTAACATTGACTTTTGTTGGATATCATTTTTAGAGGCTGAAATCCAAAGAGTGGAAATTAACATTTCAAAATTTTCATTTTTATTTGATTGGTTATTTTTGTTCTCCTTATTGGCATAAAATAATAATCTTGTTCTTGATGAATCAATTTCTTCTAATAAAGGATGGGGAAATTTAATTTCTCCGGAAGTATTCTTCGTGTAAAGTGAATCAGGAAAGTATTTAAAGTCATTAAAGCATGTATTTGAAATAAGGGACTCTTTTACAATATCAAAACTAACATTTGGTTCATCAATATGAGTAATTAATCCAATTACATTGATATATGGATTTTTAATATCAAGTTTTTTGTCCAAAAGAATAGTTATTTCATCACTTTCTAACTCTTTTATCTCAGAAAGCACTTCTTCATGCGTAAATATCTCAGGAAGAAACAATTGCTTGATCTTATCAGTACAATAATTGGTTGCACTATTCGCTAATATTGATTGATTAATTTCCTTAATTGCATCCACTTTAACCCTTTCAGAGAGTTCTTTCGATATATTCAGCATAGAGACAGTTCGAATAGATTTAAGAACCTCTTTCAAGTATTCTGGAAACATGGGCGATGGAGATGTTACTTGTAATTGTACACAATTTGTCGATAAAGCTGTGCCAAAATGATGGCAAGGCTGGAAGTTAATGGTTGCACCAATTTTTCTATATGAATTAAAGTTCAGAGATAAGGTCGTTGTTATCCATATAGCAAAGATAATTCTTGAAATAAAGGAAGCAAGTATCGAATTTTTTGTTAGATTTCCTTGTTTTCCTTTATTTAATAATAGCTTGGAGTAATCAATACTATCATACCATCTAATAATAGCAGAAGATAAAGAGCTTTGAAGAATTTCACTGGATTTATCTGGATAATTGATCTGAGAGTAGTAAATTAAGAATTTATTATTCTCATCTTGTGATATGATTTTCGGTTCTGAAATATAAGGAGTTGTGCCTTGTATTGGATTATCATCTTCAATTTGGTTTGAAAAAGAGCTCCATTCAAATTCTCCATCTAAAAAAGTTAATTCTGAATTCTTCAAAAGATGATGCGGAGAAATCAGGAAGTCATATTCATCTTTTATTTCGTTCTTAAGTATTACTTGTCTTAATGGATCCATTTTGATGACATATTTCTTCAAGTTTTCAGGATCTTTCAGTAAATTGAGGAAGTTCGGCTCAAATTTGAGCTCAAAATAATTAATTGTAGGTGGGTCTGGCAATAGAAGCTTGAGCTTTTTGAAATTATACTCATTATTATTATTGAAAAAGGCTTTTGAAGTAATAAAAATAATAAAATTTGAAGGTTTGAGTGCATTTTCAAGAGTGAATTTTACATATTTCAAAATTACTTTAATTTTTGAATAAAAACGGTTATTACCAACCAGAATTTCGCTTGGATTATGCGATTTTAAGTTTTGTATGGCAATTTCTGTGGTTTCAAAATTACGATCAAAGTAATCAATATAGTTTTCTCTTTCACTATTCATTTGGTAATTTGAGTTTGAAATGTAGTTTTCAATTTGGAGTATATCACATATGGCAAGAAATGGTCGATTGGTTTCTTTATTCTCTAAAATATCTTTTTTTGTGGATTTAATATCTAAGTTATTTAAGCTATCTTCAATTTGTTTTATTAATGAATTAAAGTAAGCAAATATGGATTGAACAATAAATTGAATTAATGGTGATTTGGGGTCAATTTCAGATTCAAACTTTTCTGAAAGTTTAATAATAACAGAATATATAGTAAATCCAAGCTTTTGTGATGAGTGAGCTGCAAAGTATACTTCTCCACTACTAACTGATTTAATAAGTTTTCTTTTATTCAAAAAATTCACAAGACTTCCAGATTCTAATAAATAAGAAATAACTTTTAGTGGTTTTGAATTTGATGACGAAAGAGATGAATAGAAAGCAGGAATAATCCATTGAATTTCAATCTCTCCATTACTATTTATGGAGTCATGAATTGGAGAATTTACTATTATTGAAGGTTTCAAATCTGCTACTGCAACAGGAGGTAGCTCAGAATAATTATTATTTTGGTTCTTATTATTCTTAGATTTTGATTGCTTAAAGAGGGATTTATTATCTCCTATGGTTTTATTGGTGTTATCTTTAATTTTCTCATTTTCTTGCAAAATTGGAATATTAAAATCATTCAATATTTTAAAAAGTTTTTCATTGGAAATGTTTGAATGGAAAGCAACAATTACTGGTTTATTGCTGATAATTCGATTATAAGCTTGCATTATTTCTACCTCCAAATTCCCTTCTTTAATTAAAGATAATACTGTGGATTCTGAACCAATTGACCACAATTTAAGTATATCAATAGTTTTATGGTTTGTTGTTCTTTGAAAGGATTTGGCATTATTCTTAATAAATTCTCTCAGAATTTCAAAACGTAAATAAGATTCATCTTGGATATATTCAACATAATTCAAATTCATATTTTGTATTGCCTGCTCAATCGAACTTTTCCTTAAAATTAATTTTCTTGGTTTTCCTTTATTTTTCAAATAAATTGTATTAAAGAAATGTTCCAACATCTTAATATAGTGTTTTGAAGGACATCCAACACTTATCATAATACAAGAAGGTAAATATTGGATATTAATTTTTCCTCCTATATCTTTAACATATTCTCTAAAAGATGATGGTTCAAGTGGATTCCAATTATACTCAATTTCAAGAAATTTCTCAGAAAAAAGTATTTGAATCATAAAGTGGTAAAGTCCTGGTATCTTTTCATGCTTAATATTTTCAGCTGTGATTTCTAAATTTAAAGTAATGCTACTAACTTCAGTTCCTTCTGTCGTAAGAATACTCATTTTTACTTCATTTTCAAATTCATAGTAAGTTCCAAGCCGGCTATCTAATGGACTTGATCTTGAAATTGCTTTATTATCAAAAAATCTCATCAGTTTTGTTTTGTTTTTTGCCCTCTTTAAATCCTTCTCCATTTTTTCAATCTTTAATTTGACCTTTTCATTATTTGGAGCAATATACCTTACATTATTCTTGACAAATTTATCTCTATTTATTTGTTTTTTTTTCTTTTCCTTTATTGGCTTTCTTTCTTTGGATTTGAATATGGCTTTGAAAACTTCTTTTTTTTCAATTGGCATCTTATGCTCTCTTTGTTATAGTGCTATTCTATATATTTTTCATTAATTAGTAATCACTTTTCCTAGTTTTGCACCTTTTTGAGCCAACGAATATTTATTTTGTTTCAAAAAAAGTACGAAAAAGAGTAAGGGGAGAAAACTTTTAAAATAATATTACTCGCAAAATTTACTCTATATTCTACAACTAAAAACTTAAAATCTATTTTCAATATTTTCCCCACGCGATGCACATTTGCAACCGGACGGTATTCTTCCCAGTACCGGCACTATTAACTTCGCCAAATTGCCCGCCTTAAACCTCGAACTAAAAGTAACCCAAACTAAACTTGCACTTCCTAAAAGGCATTACACACACATACATAGTTAATAAATTTAAAATGGCGCGCGAATGGCGGGAAATGTTTGTTATAGAAAAACATTAAAAAGAATACGAGGGTTATGGTGGTGGGAGTGGTGTTGATAGTAGTAGTGGCGGTGGAAGTCAGTTTGGTAGCAAGATTTTAGTGTTATGATTGTAACAGTTATTGAATATCTTTTTGATCATTTCTTAAGCATTAGTTTGACAGGATTTTGTGCATTTAGGTTCTCTACCATCTTTAGAATTTTGTTTGATATCAATTTGAATATTTTTATTAAGGCTTAGGGTAATTTTGTAGGATAAGTAAACAAGGTAACCATATAGTGTAAGTGTGGAGACCAATATAATAAACAATATAGTCCAAAGAGCTTTCTCTAGCTTATGCCCATTATATCTGTGAAATAAGGCTAAAAAAATATTATTATAAGTTTCATACGAGAAGAACTCCCCATTAAGAGCAATAAGTATCACAAAAGCAAAGGCAAAAAGGATCGCAATACCAGAGATAATTCCAAAGATTGAGATATTTGATATTCCATAAAAGAGAGGTCCTGATCCTGGAATTAGGGCATTAGAGAGGAGTAAAAGCAACTTTTTCAGTCTTAACTTCATATTAGCTTAACTTTACCTAACTTTTCTTTCTGGTCGTTTTCAGACAAAAATCGTATATAAAGGCGGGTAATAAAAATTCAAGAGAACTACTCCCCCCTTCAAAAGTGAGTATAGGGGGGAAAGTCCTGTCAACAAAGACTAAATAAAAAAGAAAAAAGTAAAAAAAATTAAACAAGCCATAAGGAAAAAGAACGCTAAATACCTACTAGAAATTGGGGGAGGGTTCCTTATCCCAGAAAAGACTCAAAGGAATAAGGCAATTGGAAACACTTTGGCGGGGAATGAAATATTTGTGACCTGAGTGAGCCTTTGAATGAATGATATGACAGCCCCACAAATTATATCATGGGAAGAATGACCTCGTGTTTATAGCTGAGTAATGATATACAAATTTTCTCAGAATAGAAACTAACAATTGGAAAGATAATCCAGAAACTTTGCTAGATTCAAACCAGCTAAAATTACCATGAAATGAACCGTGTATCAATAATTGCCGGTATACTTTAGCACATACATTATACACGTAATTATGTCCACATAATTGCATGCATGCGAGCATTACGTGTATGCATACATAAATAGCCAAAATTATTCTTCCCCCCATAGGTCAAATAAACAAGTGAATGTTAAAATATACCATGCTGGCCACAATTGAGCAAGCCTTCCGTGGTGTAATTTCTTTTTGTATGTGAAATATATTTATGTATCAGCACATGTAATGACTTAACTATGACTCTCTTCTACTCTCGTCTGTTTGTTTGTTTGTTTGTTTGTTCGTTCATTCATTCATTCATACATTCTCATTCATAATCTTCAGATCTTGGGGGTTGTGTGGGAAGAGAGATAATCGGAAGTGGTCTATAGCATAAAAGGCGAGTGCATGGTGTAAAATAAGGATGAGTAAATGCAGAGAGGCGACAATCAGATTGGGGATTTGAAAGTTCCTACTCTATAAATTAACTGACATAACCTTCGAGGAGGATTGCTTCTTATTTGTTGACTGGCATGATGTTGAGGCCGAACCCACTGGAGACACGCTTGTAGAGGAGCTGGTAGAGCAAGTACTGTTATTAATTCCATCGGAACAAATTTGGTTATTCAATTGCTTAGAGTTATTAAGATGTCCTCCATTGGAGTCGTTGTAGTTTAGATTCGAAGGTAGGTTTGTGGCAATGAAGCCACTATTGCTATTACTTCGCTGGACAAATACAGGTTGTAAGCCTTCATTAAAGCTGGATTGGATATTTGAAACCATTCCATTTCTACCCGAACCTGAGCCCAAGGTCGACTGGGAATTAGTATTAGTACAAGTACTGTTACTATTATTATTATTACCAGTACTGCTGCTACCTGAGTTGCCACCTGTATTCCCATTATTAAAAGACCTATAGGCCTTGAGATGATGTAAATACACGTGCTTGGCATACTCTGCGACGATCTTATCCCCAATTTCATCTCGGTACTCTCCGCATTTGAAGCATCTAAAGCGTCGTGGAAAGTTGACATTACTGCATTTGCAACATGCCCAATTCCCATTCTGCCCTTTCATGGGGTTGGCATTCGCAAAACCCGCCCCATTCACTCCCGCCTGAAATTCATGCGGTGCCCCGCTCAAAGCTCCCATTAGAGGCGGGTTCTGGCTCCCATTAGAGGGTTGTTTTCCACAGAGTGGATCACCATAGATTTTGAGAAAAGATGAAGGATTTTTGAACTCGTCAGGGTGTGCAAGCATAGTCGGGGCGGCAAAGTTGGGTCCTCCTACACCAAGTGTGGTGGGGCTCCAGTTTCCATTTCCAGAGTTGGAATTCGATGAATTAGATGGTATCGTAGAGTGGTGGTGATTATTATTATTGGATTGGAAGTTCGGGACCTCCTTGTTGAATCTGGTTGCTAGTAGAGCAGCAGTGGAGCTTAGTATTTGGGACGCTTGCTCGAAAACATTTCCGGTGTGTCCATTATCTTTGACGATACTCATGAGTATATAATCCAGGAGTTCATTTGCTTTAGATGATAAGATAACAGAAGAGGGGGAAGATGGGGTGGTGGTGGTGGTGGCAGAGGCGGCGACGGTAGTGGCAGTTGTGCTTGTAGTGTGTTTGCCTCCAGCTCCAGGCGTGGTGACGCCATTTGATTTAGGTAAAACGCTTCCCCCCCATTTACTAGGGTTGATGCCACTGCAAATGCCTGAAGGAAGTGTGGAAGTTACAGAGCCTCCATGGCCATTGTTGATGTTGATATTGTTATTGCTATTATTGTTGCTGTTACTAGCGTTGTTATTATTACTATTGTTATTGCTGTTGACATTACCACCACTGGTGCTGCTGCTGCTACTACTACTGCTACTACCCCTGCAATTGCCGTTACCGTTTAGGATAACATTATCCGGGGAGTTTTCAAAGCAGTAATCGGTGATCTTTGAGTAGGGGAGGAAGCTCCCCCAGGAATCGGAGCTGAGTCCATCATTGAGGTAATTAAGAAGTGGGGCTGAAAAGTCACCTGATATTGGATCAGTAGATGTAGATTCAGGCCCAAACCCTGAAATAGTAAAAGGGTCAGATCCTGGTGGTGCTGGGAGGCTACATGGAGGTGAACACTCATCTACAACTGTAGGAGTGTATGGGGCCGAAGTTGATCTAGTAGAAGAAAGAGTACAGACGAATGACTTCGGAGAAGAAAATATACTCATCATTGCTGCTCCACCCAAAGCTCCAGTTGAGTGATTCCCATTTGGTTGATGCTCTTTCACACTAGAGTGTTGCTCTTTGGCTAAGAGTACCTTATTGCTGATATCCATAGGACAGTTTGTTTGGCCTAAAATGTCGTGTATGGTGCCACATCCCATGTTTCCGACACCTTGTTTGGGGATTCTAAGAATATGGGAAGCATTTCCAAGTCTACAAGTTTGGGGAGTTTCTAGGTGAGAATTATCGATCATACTGGAAATTTCATCAAAGTAGTTTTGATCTGTGCCAAACGTAGAGGTTCCATCAATTATGGACGCTATGCAAGGCGTTGATATGGAATTTGAGGACGATGTTGAAGGTGTAGTAGTAGTAGTAGATGTTGATGAAATTTGCTTCTGGTCAAATTCTAGACCACCAAGTGTTGATGAATTTGCAAACTGTGGACGTGGTCTAGGAGTGGCAAACATTCTTGAATTCATGTGAAATTAACGACGATCTCTGTTCAGACTATTTAGGTTAAAATAGCAAATTGAATATTTGAATGGGTTGAGAAAAAAAAAAAGCGAGGCCAAACTTGAAATGACACTTCCTGCTTTTTTTTCTCTTTAATATTGACAATAAACGGTATAGGTATAAAAATATATCGTCCTCTTTATTCTAATTGAAGGCACTTTACGCAGTATAATGCGTTTATGTTATCCTTATTAAAAGTCCAAATTCTTAATTACCTAGATCCTATTCACCTTACACGCACAATATTACTTTCCTGCTTCAATCTAGATATTCCAATGTTAGCTTCTTCGTTATCAAGTATCGAATCAGTAACCTTAATCTTCTTTACATTCTCTCTATGACTCAAGAGACGTTAGCACATACTGTGCTTCACAGCATTTAAACGATGATCTTCACTCGTTTTGTCCAAAATTCAACATTAGTTGTAAACTTTAATTATTGATCTCCCTGGCCAATCCTTCGGGCTGTCCCCCCAGCCATTTGTGATCTGCTACACTCCAGTATGTACCTTATAATGTATTTTGTTGCGTATATACCCCTCCTCATGACCTGCACTTCACGTCTCGAGACGGGAGCCTTGTCATGTTTTCTTTTTTGCCTATTTATACTTATTATTTCAATTAAAGAAATGGGCGGGCACATGCGGCACTTGCCCGCGTTCAAATAGGCGGGGGCACATATGGCGCATGAGTTGAAGCACTGGTAATAAAAGGAAGAGAGAGGACGAGTCTAAAGAGAGAAAGAAAAGGAAAGGGGAGGGGGGAGTGGGTTAAAAGTGAAAATTATAAAATAAACTACTGAGAGTAGGATAGTAACAACACGAGGGGGGGAGAGTGGCCAATATAGAAAGGTTAGAAAATCTTCGGTATTAGAATAGGTTCTGGTCAAGATTGTCACAGTTGTAGGATATATGCATGCATGCATGCATATATGTATATATATAAGCTCTTTAATAGTGAGAGGCAAATATTTTGAGAAAAAGTTGATTTCTTGAAGTACCTACAGTTATAGTAGTAGTTATGATATTAGTAGATTTACCGTCGAAGTATCAGTATCGAGCAACTAGCCCCAACAATGTTGAATAGAAGTGTATAATGAACTTAAGTAACTAAATAATTTTGCTGATTTTTTCATTAATACTTTTTCCAAGAAATCCACTCTCAAATTTCTTAGCATCGAATCCTTCCGCTCTCTTTAAATTACAAAGCTGAAAAGGAGCAAGATTGCTTGTAATAGCTTCAAATATTTCCTTATCCTGTTGAGTCTCACAACCATTCCATAGCCCAGTAACAATATCTTCAGTACATAAAACACCAATTTCACCAAGTCTATCTTCTACAATGTTATTATCAGTAAGAAGAACTTTTCCTTGTTTTTTTTCGGATAATTTTGCTCTACTTTGACCTTTTGATTGGACATTTTGATGAGTAAATGCTCCTTTTTTAAAAACTAGAGTCTTTAATAAATTTAAATTAGGAAATCCATAAAAAACATAGGGCTTTACTTCCCTCAAAACACGAATTGTCTCATCAGTATGACTCAAAATTACTGCAGAAAATTTGTTCACCAGTCCTAAATCACGAAGTTTTCTGTTTGATTCTAGTGATCCACAAAATCGACTATTTCTCACCACCAATACTATAAGCCTACCATTAGTCTTCTTTGGAGTTAGATATGGCTTCTTATCCTTATTCTTAAGTCTTCTCTTATCAAGAATATTATTCCTAGATTTTTTAAGAATTCTCTGTAATGTTTGAATTTCTGGCTTATGTAACTCTTTTTTAATCTTTCTCCTTTCTTCTCTATATTTAAGTCTTCTATCAGTGTCAACAATCTTTCTACGGCGTAATATTCCTTCTGCTATTTTCAAACTCTCACCATCATTTCTTGGTTTCAAAATATGTTTCTCTTCCATCCTTTTTATAACTTAAATTTACTTATTTTTATTATATTTACCTTATTTTAATCCTAAGTTTTTAAGCTTAATTTTAGAGAATTTAATTTCAATTCCTTAATAAAACAATCTCTCCTCTTAGTCTTCTCAAATTGTTCGTAAATTTATAAAATTAAGCTTTTCAACAGAAACCAAACAATTAATTTCTCTAAATATTTAGTTCTTTAACCAATTTTCTTGCTTATTTAATCAAAATGTCATTTTTTTACTTACAGATTGAGCGCCAAATTCGGCGCCAACTACCCACTTTAAATTTGTGATTATTCATTTTTCTATACCGGCGTAAATATGTAGTAAAATTTTAAATACAAAAAAAAAAAAACTTTCGGAAAGTTGGAAAATTTATCTTCAAAGTAATTTTGATTTCAAGTTAGGGTTGAAGGTTACAAAAGTGACAATATAATCAATACTCTTCATTCTTTTTAATTTATACGATTAACAACTGGCAAAGTTGTTCTAATAAGGAACTAGTCAAAGCTTGACAAAGCCAGCTTGTAATAGCAGAAAAAAGAATAATTAATAAATTATTTAAAAAAAAAGTAAAGAATAAGTGAAATAATATACATAAATGGAAAACAAGAATGAAAAAACAACCAAGAAAACCTTGAAAAAGGGATCTGACCCTTTGGATAAGGAATTTAAAACATTATATAGTAACCTACTTCAAACAGTTGGAAAAGACACAGAAAAATCAGTAAAAGAGAAAGAAACTCAAGAAGTTATTGAAAAATTATGGAACTTAATTAAAGCTAAATTTTTGCAGATTTGTCGCAAACCTGTGTATTCAAGAGGAATTCAATCTATCCTCAAATGGGGTTCAAATACATATAGAAAAGCCATCTTTGAAAAGATGAAGAACTATTTAGTGGAGCTTTCAATTGATAGCCATTCCAGTAAGATGGTTGAAAAAATGTATAATTATGGTTCTCCAGAAATCAGAAAAACCATAAGAGATGAACTACTTGCTAAATTTGACCAACTTGGTTATTCAAAATATGGATCAAAAGTCTTTGGGCATGTATTCAGTGAAAAAAGAAATCCAAGTGAATCCTGGGAAAGTATTAAGAATGAAATATTATTCCGAATCTTAAGTACAAAATTGGCTCAGTTTTATACCACAAATGGAGGAGATTCTAAATCAAAGAATCGTTCTTTTGTAACTTTCTTTTCAAATTTAGAACATCAAAATGCAAAAATGAGTGTTTTGGAGAATTCTGTTGTAAATATTCAAAAATTTGTTGATGGAGAATTATTGGATAGACCATTTGTACATCTTTTAATCTGGAACTATATTAAATGTTGTATATCATTTTACCAATTAGATGATCAAGAACAAAAAAATGATGAAGTTACTATAAAAAAGATTCCTATTAGTAACCAACATTTATCTTTAGAAAAGATATCCCAAGAAGGGAAAAATTGTTTGACTTCTTTATTAGATCAGATTATTGAAGGATCCTATAGTCTTCTAAGTACTAAAGAAGGTGTTGATTCTTTAGTAGTATTACTTGGATTTGCAAAAGCTCAACAAAGAAAGAAATTGCTTAAAAATATTAAGAAAGATATAATGGATTTAGCTATGAATCCTGTTGATTATATATTATTACTTAGATTAATTTCTACAACTGATGATACAAAAATACTAAATGAAATTATTTGGAATTCATTTATTTCTGAAGGAGAATTAAACAGACAGATTTTAATGAATTCTTTCTCTGTTAAGTTAATCACATACTTATTAGTTCCTCAAGTAAGCCTTAGAAACTTTACTCAATATGAATACTGGGCTTTAAGCTTGGAATCCTTTACATCTTTAAAATCAACGCAAGTGAGAATTCAAGAAATGAATAAAATATGTTTGCCTGCTTTAGAAAATCTTTTATTTAATTCAAAAGATCAAGAATCTATCCTGGAGAATCTTATTCTAAATGTTAGTGGTAAAGAGCTTATTTTAGCCCTGATACAATATTATTTAGAAAATAATGAAATATCTGGACAGAAATATCATAATAAAGTACTTGAACTTATAAATGATTTACTTTCTAAACTGATTACTAACAATTACCACCTTCTAAAAGATAATACTGGTCACAGAGCTTTTGTTTCTATTCTAAAATTAATTAATGAGCTACCACCAAATATTTCATCTGAATTTGACCCTTTTAGAAATACTATTATAGTTATATTTGAAAAGTCACTTTTGGAAATGCTATCTTCCAGAGCTGTTTTTATTTTAGTTGAGATGATTGGACAAAATTTCCAACAAAAGGATTTCAAGTCATGTACAATGTGGAGAGTAAGAGTTAAAGAACTAATTAAGGATGTAATTCAAGATTGTATTTCTAATCTCAAAGAATCAAACAATAGCACAACAGGAGTTGAATTAGTTGCCAAATACACAAATATTAATGTTAATGTACAAAATAATTCGTTTATAGAAAATGCAAATAATAACAAGAAACCAAATAAAAGACAAAAAACAACTCAAATTTCAGATTCTTTAGAATTTTCAAATTGCCCTAAACACAAGAAAAAAATTCACCTATAACATAATTAAATTTAATTCCTTTGTTCCCCTACCACACAGCTTCTATTTATACTCACAGATTTATTTACTTATCTTTTCTTCATTCTTGTATGCAATTTCATTTAGGATGCGCGCGCAATCTTACGTGGCAGAATGCATGCATGTGCAAACTGCATGCGCAGACTTGGGGGGAAGAACAAATAATAAAAAGTAGTGAAAGAAGAATTAAGTAGGTTTTTTCTTAGTCTATATTATCTTGAGTATTGTAATCTTTAAAATATTTACTAACAAAAATTTGAGGATTAAAATCAATGAGATCGTCGTCTTCTTGTATATCTGAGTCATCCAGTATTTCTTCATCTGTATAATCACTATTAGAAATATTTTGTTTGGAGCCATTAGTAGAAGCATTAAAATTATGTTCACAAAGTTCTTCGCTTGTTTCTGCTGTTGTATTTTTCTTAACTGAACTATTATTTCCTTCATGATTTGGAGAAAATTCGATCGGACTTGAGTTATCAGAATCCTCCATAATATCTAATACAGGAGCATTTACCAATTGGGGAACTTTTTGAATGATTTGTAATAAGTCCTCATTGGTAAAAGTTGGTCTATGAATATGTTTCCAAGTGTTTGATGATAAGGAAAGATCCCATGGACATACAGACTTTACCCAATTATAAGAATTCGCTATTGAACCTTTTTCTGGATCTCTTCTAGTATACCAAACAATCTGACAATTATTAATTTTGTTTATCTTAGTATTTACATCCCCTCTCTCACTCTCAAGCAATGCTCTAAAACTTTTAATTACTCCTCCATGGCAAACTATTATAACTCTTAATCCTCCACAATTTTGACTCAAATTATCTAGTACTCTTTCAATTCTAAGGCACAAATTCGCCAAAGATTCTCCTCCTGAGGGTTGCCAATAAAATGCGTTTCTCTGCTTCCTGACCATTTCATCTGGATGCAATAACACTCTTTCTTGATGAGTTTTATTTGCCAATACTCCTCTATCTCTCTCTCTTAAGTATATATCTGTATTCCATAATGCATTTGGTAGACCTAACATTGCTGCAGTTTCCATTGCTCTAACATATTCTGAAGTAAAACATTTATCAAAAGTAAACCCAATATTGTTCTTAATATATTCTCCAGCTATTCTCGCTTGTGCTCTTCCTCTATCAGTTAGTCTATATTGACTGTTGTGTCTACGTCGAAACTCTCCAGTCCATGTATGTAATTCCCCTTGCCTTGCTAACCTTTGAGCTAAGTTACCTTCACTTTGTCCATGTCTCACAAGTACAAGATCTACTGGCATATTCTTGTACATCATCCTTTCAATATTTACATTGAGAAATCAAGTATTTTTATTATTATTGATTTGCTATGTTTAGACTTGCGAATTTTTACTAAGTATTATTATTTGCTTTAAAAGAAGAAAAAAGCCACCAAGGCCACATACTTTTAAATCCAATTTCTAGTGATCAACTCAAAACCCTTGGATATAATAAAATATTGTATATACTTTAATCAGTACTCTTCTTATTGGTTTTTTATTTCAATTGTAGTTGAGTTTATATCTAAGTCACAGACCGATGATTATAAAAAAAAGAGGAAAATATGAATAATTAGAAGAACCAAATAAAACTAGTATTAGTTAGAAGATACTAACTTTGACTTAAATTTACCAAAAAAAAAAAATTAGATTCAAACGGTAAATCTAATTATGCCAAAATATTATTTGTATTAGATTTTACTTTATTTTTATATTAATTATTTTATTCACTTTAGGCGAGAACTGCTAGTTATATATTATTATTTTTCTTATTTTTTTGTATACCGGTAAAATGTATGCAAATGCCGGTACATTGCCAGTAGTGGGAAAAGTTTGAAAAAAAAAATAATTTTTGTGTGATTAAAATTTTTGTATTTAATAGACAATAAAAATTTTGTATAGTTTCCTGAGTTAAGGTTGGACTTAGTTACATCAAAATTGATTATTTTTGAGCCAAGAAGAATTGAAGAAATTGAGAAAATGGTAAATCCAATACATCCAGAATGCATTCCAATGTCGGAATTTAATGAATCATTAAAATTTGAATTTTCAGTCCTAAAAGATAAATATGACGAAAGCTTAAAAGGGGACTGTCTCGTATTATGCGTTCCAAATAAAGATATTATGCAAAGTATACCTTCATTTTATGAATCTTTAGACACTATTTTAAATGGAATACTTAAAGATATTATAGAAACCGCAAATCAAGAATCATCTCTTAAAGATGAAAATAATACAATTCATGTGAATTTGCCTCCAAAATACCCGTTTAAGTATTTGATGTTAATATCATTTGGTGAGAATAAGAAAACAAGTCCAGTATTTTTCAATAAAATGATAACTCAAATGAATGAATTCCAGAAAAAAAATAAGAATATTCAAAGTTTTACAGTTGTTCTTGGTTTTGATAATGTGGTATCTTCAGATATTATGTATTTCTGTACTCAGTTTCCAATCGATAACACAATTGAAAAGAGATTTAAAGGAAACATTGTAGGCTCTGAGCCAAAGAAACCAACAAAGAAGATTGAAAGAATTCACTTTGTTCTTAGGTCAGAAGATACTATAAAGGACTGTAATAGTAGAGTTCTGGATGCTCAATCTGTTTCTAGGGGTTTATTATTCGCAAGAGATCTTACATCTGCTCCTCCAAATTATTGTGACCCAGTCAATATGGCAAAAGAAGTTATTAGTATGGCAAAATCTGTTGGGCTTGAAGGAAAGATTCTTCAACCAAAAGAATGTGAAGAACTTAAGATGGGAGCTTTTCTAGCTGTTGCACAGGGTAGCAAGTCCCCAGCTCAATTTGTCCACCTTACTTATAAACCAAAGGGAGAGATTAAAAAGAGAATTGCCTTAGTAGGTAAGGGAATTACTATGGATACTGGTGGATACAATATTAAGCATCAAATGATTCATTTTATGAAGGGAGATATGGGAGGTGCTGCTGCTGTTTTTGGCACAGCTCTCTCAGTTGGGCTAATTAAGCCAGAGAATATTGAAGTTCATTTTATTTCAGCAATATGTGATAATTTGGTCTCCAGGGATGCTTATTTACCAGGGTGTATTATCACTGCCTCTAATGGAAAAACCATTGAAGTTGGTAATACTGACGCAGAGGGAAGACTCACTCTAGCTGATGCCCTTGTCTATGCTTGCAACCTCAAAGTCGAGACTGTCATAGATTTAGCTACATTGACAGGGGCTAACTATAGGCTTTTTGAGGGCAGATATGCTTCTGTTCTTGGAAATAATGACGAATTATTCCAGATGATTCAAACATGCGGCAAAACTGTTTATGAGAAATTCTGGCAATTACCTTTAGACCCAGAATTTCAAGAAATGGTCAAATCTGAAATTGCTGACCTAAATAATACTTCTGAAGGAAAGGCCCCAATTTCTACCTCAGCTGCCTTTTTGTGCGAGTTTGTAGACAAGAATGTGAAATATGCCCACATTGATATTGCTGGTTGTTCTGGAATGGGAACCTTTGGTAATGGCTTTGGCGTCAAGACTTTAGTTACTATTATTAAAGAGCTTTCCTCAAAATGTTGACCAATTTGCCAAACAGCTCTCTTTTCAGCCAATAGCCTCATCTTTTCTTTTAATAACAAAGAATAGTCTCGGTCACGCAATATTGAAGTAGAGGGATAGAAACATAGAAAGGTAGATTATTAGAAGAAAAAATCGGGATTTTTCATAAGTCTTAAGGAATTCTCTCTGTCAAATCTAAGCTTGAATATTCACTTTTTTTACAAAGGTCAACTCCTATTTTAAAACTAATTACACCTAGAATTGAAAAGTTGAAAAAATATTTAAAAAAACATAGATAACAGCCATTTAGGACGATACTTAAATTGACAATATGTCATTGCTAGCTAAAACTGTAATCCTTTTTCAAAAAGCATAAAATTGCATGCAGAAATGAAATTCTCATTTCGCATGTAGTTCCCGCCAAAAATTGTTAGAACAGACCGCTTTGTGCTCCACTAATATTGCTTTGGCTTGTGTATAATGGCGCCCGATTTTGGGCGCCTAATTGTTTGAATTGCCACTATTAATAGCTGTCTTGTATTGACTATACTAGTATTCAAGTAGAATCAAATATTAAATGTTGGAGTTTTTCATTATTATTACCAAAATAATAAAGAGACAATATACTGGGTAGGAATGGTTTGTCTCGTAAGCTATTTTAGAGAATTTTATCAAGAACAAGGGAGTCACTTGGATTGATCCTCCCGGTTCTAAATCTTCGATGATGAGTGCCAAAGTCAGAGAGGCAATTTTTGCTTTTATTGAAGAGAATGGCAAAGCCGTAAATCTTATACCTTGTTACAACCACGGCCTGAGGAGTATATTTTAATAGAATCTTTAGTGGGAGCAGATCACCATTTTCGCAAATCTACTCATTACTTTGATACTTTTATTTCATAACTTTTCTCAATTGATATCCCTTTAGGGACTTATTTTTAGATGTTATATATTTTTGTTCTCTACTACGTCTCTCTTGGCCCAAAATTGCGTAATGGAGCTGACGAGTCTCTAATTTAGTTTTCTTCCTTGAAAATGATGGGTTTTAGCTGGTTTTCCTATAAGTAGGTACTGGTTTTTCGCAGGGCCTACCCAATAGACTATGATCTTTGACTTTCCATATGTGAAGAATATAAAATGATTTAAGGATTAGGATATCCAAGAGCATTTTAATGGAGTCCGAAAATACGGACAACTTCGAACCTTGGACTTCTTTCCAATCAACACTGACTGGTTGAATCTCAAGATTAAGAATTTGGGCAATGATTACAATTTCAATATCAAAAGCCCATCTTTTAATATGCAAGGAAGGGAAGATTACTCTGGCTAATCTCCTTGAGAAGAGCTTAAACCCACATTGAGTATCATTTAAATTTGTATTGATAATAACTTTCATAATCTTATGGAAAGCTGTATTCAAAATCTGACGATACCAAGCTCTCTCAATATTAGAAACGTTGTCTTCCGATAAAGCATTTATATTTCTAGACCCAAAAATAATCTGTTGTTGTTCGTCTTTACTTAAAATGATGTCCTCCATTTTAGAGAAGCAATCAATTTTAGTTGCTCCATCTGCATCTGCCATTAATATATATTTCCCGAGGCTTGCCATAACCCCAATTTTGACAGCAAATCCTTTTCCTTTGTTTACAAGACTAGATAATAAACGCATTCTGCCTCCAATTATTTCTTTATTTTGGATTTTTTGTCTCCAAAAATCCTCACAAATTTTCAAGGTATCATCACTTCCACCATCATTCACCAAGATTATTTCATATATAAACTTTGGATCCTCTCTATTCCTACTCTCCATATAATAGACCATTGAGCTTAAATTCTTTAAAATTCGATCCTCTTCATTAAAAGCTGGAATTACTATCGATAAATACAATTCTGAATCCTTCAATATATTTCCACTAATAGTATTCCAACTTTCCTTATCTGCCTCTTTGCTAATTTCATAATTTTGACTATAAAATACCTGCCTAATAACTTTGTCATCATCTGGTTCAGACTTTATCTTATAACTTCCTATCAATATATATGTAACTAAAGCCAACCCCAGAACTAGGAAAGAAACAAATAGCATTCTGTGCTTAAATATAACTTTCCATATATCTCCTTTAAAATGCATTTACAGCCATCATAATAATATAATTGTAAACTGTTCTTATTAACTAATTGAATAAAGACTTGGCTTAATTGTTTATTTGGAAAATTACTACTACAGTACTCAAAAGTTGCAAATTACTACCAACTTTTCCTAAATATCTTCTGTCAAAACTTTATTTAGCCAATTCTGTTTTCTTTTGAATAGTTATAATCACCACTAAAACTTAATAATAAACCTTAAAACTTAATATTTGTATTGTTTTTGAAAAAAGAAAAATCTCACACAGTCTATAATCTCTCAATTCCTCTCATAAGCAAACTACTCTTCAAACTAATCCAAATTGTCTAAAGTGTAATCTCCTCCTTTTCTTCTTTCCTTTCACTTTCTTTCCCTAATCCTTGCTCGAACCTGAATAATATAAAAATTTGAGACAGTTCCCGCCAATTTGCGCCCGCCGGCTGCATGTAATTTGAACTATTATTACATGTTTATTGTAATAGGGAGCAGAAAAAAGAAACGGCAAAAGCGCAGCTGGGTTCGAATCCCATTGGCTTTAATATTTATAATAAATTTTAATATACAATACAGAAATATTTTTTTGAGATTCTAGGATCGAAAAGAGACTTAAATTCAGACTATTTTCTTTTTAAAAGGAATTGTAAATGCTATTTACCAAATTAAACAGATAATTCTATGTATTTAGAGGAATGCTGATGAAATAGATAATTATACTTTATTGCATTTAAATTTATTTGAATATTTATTGTGAATTTAATTCTATGAAAGTGTGTGCGTACGTACTCTAATTGTGTAAAATATTAATGTGGTGTATATGAAGAAAAAAAACGATTTAATTACGAGCATATATAAATAATATTCAAAGCATAGCTAGTCAGTCCAAACTAGTCAAATTACGTTTAAATACTTCAAAAAGCAGGCAATAGCAGTAATAAAAATTGGAAAGAATGGCTCATACTAAAACATTCCATTTGGCGCTTATTTTATTTTTTCTAACAAAGATATCCCAAATATACTGTGATATCAACTGTTCAAGGCAAGTCTCCAGAAGAGTAAGTCATGCAATAAGGAAACTTCTAAAAGATAAAAAAGATATCTCAAAGCATTTACTGCCTGAATGTGCTTTCAACCAAGAACACCACATATTCAACTATGAAGAAAAAATCAATATAGTTTACCCAACGGGAGAAAGACAATGCGGATTTTGTGGGGAAATATTTCAAGATGAAAAAACCTATGACCAACACATGGGAAAGTCTCACCCATCTCTCCAAAGCGGGGAATTCTATTGTGCAGAGAAGCTCTGCACAATTTTTGGGGAGTGCGGGGAGCCCGCCAGAGTGCAGGCATGCAGTTCTGCCGCGCAGGATGAAAGCCTTTTGGATTTTTGCAGGAAAACAATAAAGAGTTGTTTTTCAGAAGACAACAAAGATTCCAAACTTATTGGAATAGAACTGAATCAGAAATTATGTAATAAGGAAAGAATTCTAGAGGTCAATAGGTGTATTGAGAAGAAGGTTCAGCAGAGCAATGCAAATGTTATTGAATTCCTCTTCCACCATTTCTCAAAGGCTCTATTGATTGTTATTATGTTATCCACGTTTTTTATATCATATAAAATTAATTTGCATGTTAATAAAATTAAATAAAATATATATTTTAAAAAAACAAAAAATGTTTATTGGGTGTTTAATTAGTTTCCAGTAATACATTTTAAGAGTAAATATTTGCAATTTAGATTTATTTCAGTTTCCACGTTTTTACTTTATATTATAATTATTCCTAAAATGTGTGCAAATGCATGCACACATAATTAATATTAATGTAAAATTAGTATAATTTTGGAGACAGTGAGGAAAGCGTAATTTAATTTCCTAAAATACTTCTAAAATTAGGGAGTAAGATGGGTGAAAGAGAAAAAAATACGAGAAAGGAGTGGAAATCAAATATTTTTCAATAAAAAAAATAAGTAAATAATATTTTCCTGTAAGCTTTAAACGGAGTCAAAGGGGATCTTTTAAAAAAATTATAAAGCTTGCCATAGACAGCAAAATTAGTATACAAATTTTTCAACAAATATTTGTTGCTGTCCCATTCTGACTTTAATAGCCGCCTGACTGAACTGTGCACGCATGCACACATTCTATTTTCTTTGCACCACGAGGCTATAAAGAATTTAAAACTTCTACCACTTTGAATATACTTAGACAGGTAGTATTTAAAAAGTAAAAAAGAACAAAGTGAGAAGATCTTTTAACCATTCTGAAAAAGAAAAAATTAAGTTAGCAAAAAATCATCAAGAGGAAAACAAAAAGTAGGCAAATATTGATGAATATATTTAAAGAATTAGAATTAAAAGGAGAGATTTAGTTTTGTAATGTGTGTTTATGGAAGCTCGAGCAATTCAAATATATAAACCGGTAAATAAGAATGAGGTACGGTTAGTCTACAGAATAAAGAATTCCAGTGTTTCAGGGGAAAATGGGAGGCACCAAAAGTCCTACTCCTTTAACAAATACGGGGAAGAGAATGCATGGAATATGGCAAGAGATGCATTCAAATTTATTAATAATAATAATAAACTACCTTTTGACTTTAGCGACCCATGGAAGATGAAACTTATAAATAAGAGAGGTAGAAAGAGCTTAAGCTATAATGGATCTTCGATTAATGAGCAAAACTCGCCATCAGTAACAAGTAATAAAAGACTTGCTTCGCTTAAGAATGAACTATATAGTGAAAATTTGATAGAAAGAAATGTTACAGCAAGTAACAATAATGCTGCAAATCATTCGCCTCCATCCATTTCTAGTGTCAAATACTCCTCATTGAAAGGCCATTATAATAATATTGACTCATCATCTTCCCCAGTATCTCCAGAGGTTTCACCAAATTTTGTATTCAAATTTGAAAATAACTTTTCAGACTTAGATATGAAAAGTAGCCATAAGGACTACCATCTACCCTCTTCTTCTTACCTATATTTGCTTGCAACAGCAGCAACAGAAATCTTTGAGAAACAAGAAGTAGTAAGTGCTGAGAAGAATGTCGTGGCTCTTGATAATAGTAATGATTTTCTACAGGAGAGCAACGATGACTTGAAAAAGGCTACTACATCTCAAAGTAAAGTAGAGAATGTAGGTTTTGATACTTCATTAATACATCAAATAATACAATTTAATCATCAGAGTCAGAGTAAAAGCACAAATCTTAATCAATCATGGTCTTCTACCGCATCATCATCATCCCCTACATTATCCCAAGTACTCTTGCCAGAAATACCAAAGATAATGTTAAACCCAGATTCATACTTTAATTTAGCAAATATGCCATATTATAATGTACCATTATACTTTAACAACCAACCAAGTAACCAATATCATCCGGCACTAATTAATAATATCAACCAGAATATCATGCTTTTAGATCCATCATTTTCGTACTTGTCAAGTAAAAATAATAGTAATCTTAGTACAATCCAGATTCCAAAGTGAAGTTAATATGGAATAAGAATTTAATATTTGCCTTAGTCTAAATCTAAGCTTTGATTAATATAAATAGCATATTTTAGCTTTGTTATTTGTTATAGGTCAATAAACTACCTAGCTTCCAAATTTAAATTTTGTCGAATCTCTAACATCTCTCAAAGACTCGGTATAACTTCTCTAGACTTGAGAGCTCAATAATGTTCTGAGAAATCTGATCCTCAACAAGGATCAAGTTGTTATTATTTCTTATAGCTTGAAAAAGTAGTTCATTATCTTCAATACCAAATAGGTAATAATCCACCAATATTTCAATCAATTCAATAAATAGCTCATATAATTTTATAATATAATCTTCACTTATTTTATCTGATAAACAGTTGTTTTCCTCATTAAAATGTGGATTTAAAATTTGTGCACTACCGGTATTTAATAATTTTTGTTTGCATGCATGCGCAATGTGGAAATTCCAGCATGCAAAGATGACGTGTTCAAATAATTCCGGTAAAAAATCTATATTTGGAACAAAATTCCCAAAAAATAGGGGAAGTGTTGAGAAAGAGTTGTTTGAAGAATCGAAATCTATCCCAAGCACTTTTAGAATATCAAAATACAAATAAGCTTGACTATTAATAAAATCTTTGAGCTGAATCTGGTCGTTCTCATTTAATTTGTAATTTTTAACACTTTCAGTTCCAAATAGTGAGAGTTCTCCTAGGCTTACTGGAGGGTTCAATTTCAATAGTGGGATATATCCAAGTCTACAAATAAGTGATTGTTTTAAGGCTATTTTGGACATTTGTTCAATATTAATCAGTAAAATTTGGTTTTTTGCTTGTATAATAGACCAAGAAGATTTTATTTGTCCAATATAAATCCCATTAATAATATTCTTTGTTAGACTTTTTAAGTACTCCATTTTGGAGGCTTCAGTATTATCATTCATAATCTCAATTTCTGTTAGAAACTTTTGTTTCACTTTCGTTTGAAAGTTCTTCATTTCCTTGATTAATGGGATTGAATCATTAGTCAGAGACCAACTTAGTACATGAGCATCCATAGCGTAGTTGGATATATCAAATAATCTAAAGATTTGTTTATTTTTTAGTGAATTCTCTGAGGTTGACGGGTGATACAATTTGGTTCGAAAATTCTCATTTGTTTGGTCTTCAGAGCTTTTATTTAAGTTAAAACTATGTTCTAGTACTTCATTATCTCCATTTTGAAGTTTTTGGTGATCTTTCTCACTTAATTTCACCTCTTCTTTTGAGTTTTCTTCGCCTCCATTGGGTTTAATTGAAGAACATTGAACATTCTTAGCAATACCATTGGAATTATCTTGTTTACTTTCTATAGTAATTAGAGAAATATTTGAATGTTTCGATATACTATTAGATGAATACTCTTGCAAAACTAGCTGTTTTGAATCAGTTCTGACTCTTGTTACATTTTTTGTGGAGTCCATATAGTTTGATTTTGTCTCACCAGAACTAGAATAATCCTTAAGTTCAAGTCTTGGTTTCCTTTCCAAGACCATGTTTCTTGAATAATTAGAAGCCTGAAGAGAACACATTACTTTCCTTTGTATTGCATCTGAAATTAAAGTTTCGTGGCTAATATAAACCAAATTCTTTGTTGGATGAATATTAGGATCTATTGTTTCGGAAGGTATTCTTACTGATACAAATGCCCAATAATTTGACTTTGTATACTGATAAGCTGTCTCTATTGCCTGTTTGATTGCATTATTCTTTACTAACCTTCCATTAATAAATATAATCAGGGTGTTTTGCTTTGGATTATATCCCAATCCCGAAATATACAGCTCTGCTGAAAAATCAGGAATTTTTAAACTTAATTCATTACTTTTTTCTTTATTTAAATCTCTTGGTCTCTCTGAATCCCTTGAAACTGTAAACTGTATTAATTCTTTAACCACATTTGAGCCATATAGCAAACCTATTACATTCTTTCTCGTTTTTACTCCACCATTTGTCCTCAAATCATTCGTATTTTGACCAAATTTTCTCACATTAAAAGATACTTCAGGAAACTCTATACAATACTTCTGAACTAAGTCCAAACATCTAGCATATTCGTCTGAAGCTGAACCCATTGCTCTTTGCCTTGATGGCATGTTATAAAATAGATCATTAATCTGGACAATTGTTCCTCTTTTTGCCGAAGCTACCTCTTCCAATTCTGAAATCATCTTCCCATCTGAAAATGATGCTCTGTATGCACAATCTGACATTTCTGTCTTAGACGTTATACTTAATTGAGATACAAAACTTATACTTGATAATGCTTCCCCTCTAAATCCAAAAGTTTTCAAAGATTGAATATCCTTCATTGTTGTTAATTTACTAGTAGCAAACCTCTCACACAACATTGGAAAGTCATTCTTATCTATCCCAGAGCCGTCATCTGATATCTGCAAACTTTGAATTCCTCCTTTTCTTAATTGTAATATAATATTCCTTGAACCTGCATCCAAGCTATTTTCCAATAGCTCCTTCAGTGCATGAGATGGGCTCACAACTACCTCACCAGCTGCAATTCGGGATATAACTTCATCAGATAATTTCCTTATCCTCCCCATTTATATTCCCAAGTCTTAAAAAACTTACTTCATTCGAATTTTCCCGCCAATTCCTTCATGGCTTTTCTTTCAAGGAAATTGTTGAATGCTTACATGCCGGTAAAATGCATGCAATTCTAGAATAACCTGACAAAATTTCAAAAGAAAAAAAAATAAAATTACAGTTATACAATCTATTAGATATGATAAAGTCCTATAATATCTAACAAAATACTTTATTCCTCCCAATAAAGTTAAAACAACACACTCATTATTAGGTCAGCAAGGGTCGTCATCCCTGAGAGTTGATAGCCCAATATAAAATATCCGCATCCTGTCATTACCATTGGAAGGGTTAAGAACTATGAAAAGGCATCAAGACCAGCAAATGGCGCATAATCACTAATAGAGATATCTTTTGTTGAAGGATATACACTAATTCCTGATAGTCAATCAATGTAACTCTTGCCATCCCAACCAATTTCCGAAGATTTGAAAAGGTCGGCATTCCAAAGAGAACCAAAAAAGTAACATAGTGCTTTATATTCAAAAGAAAAAAAGGGAATCACTTAAAGATAGTAAATTATGTATTTTACTATCCTATGTTCCTCCAAAACTCCCTTTTCAATTGAAAAATATTCATCAACAAATCTCCTCCCTAAATTGATCTTCCTTTACTTTATTCCTCACTTCCCAGTATTGTTAAAAACTCTATAGCTTGATTCATTAGTAAACAACTCTTCTCTTTGCTACAACCTAATAGACATTGTTCTTACATTCCGCCTCTAAGTCTCAGGACTAAGTGTAAAGTGGACTCTTTTTGAATGTTGTAATCAGAGAGAGTTCTACCATCCTCTAATTGTTTTCCTGCAAAGATCAAACGTTGTTGATCAGGTGGGATTCCTTCCTTATCTTGAATCTTTGCCTTAACATTCTCAATTGTATCTGAAGGCTCAACTTCCAAAGTGATAGTCTTTCCTGTCAAAGTCTTAACGAAAATCTGCATACCACCTCTGAGTCTCAATACTAAATGTAAAGTAGACTCTTTTTGAATGTTGTAGTCAGAGAGAGTTCTACCATCCTCTAATTGTTTTCCTGCAAAGATTAAACGTTGTTGATCAGGTGGGATTCCCTCCTTATCTTGAATCTTTGCCTTAACATTCTCAATTGTATCTGAAGGCTCAACTTCCAAAGTGATAGTCTTTCCTGTCAAAGTCTTAACGAAAATCTGCATACCACCTCTAAGTCTCAGGACTAAGTGTAAAGTGGACTCTTTTTGAATGTTGTAATCAGAGAGAGTTCTACCATCCTCTAATTGTTTTCCTGCAAAGATCAAACGTTGTTGATCAGGTGGGATTCCTTCCTTATCTTGAATCTTTGCCTTAACATTCTCAATTGTATCTGAAGGTTCAACTTCCAAAGTGATAGTCTTTCCTGTCAAAGTCTTAACAAAAATCTGCATATTTGTATTCTTTGAACAATCCCTATAATAAATAAGCTATTAATTACAGTTAACGAGTTTATACAAGGATGAATGTTGATGAGGCTTAGTGTCTAGCCCAGACAAATAGAATAATCCACTGAATACGTAATATTGCCGAATTTCTTTTTGTAGTATAAAGCCAATAAACTAGATGGAGAAAGAAAAGATTGAATTTGTTTAACTGTTGTAATTCTTTCTTCAAAGTTATCTGAGAATCCTGAACAGAAGTATTAAGTCACAAACTTCAATTTGTTTCATTCAGAAAAGAAAAAAAAATACATTTCCTCGGCTCATACGTACCCCCACACCACACCCATATCTCATTAAGCATTTCATATTACAAATTATCGCCACAACCCACTCATCGTAATGAAATAATAATACATAAATACAACCTGTGTGTGCCTGTGTGTAGTCCCTCCATCATAGAATCTTTCATCCAAGCCAACATCTAACCAAGCACAAATATGCGGCTCTTGGCCTGATCTCTGCTTAATCCACACTGCATTTCTTCCATTATTACACCCAATCTGGCAAAACTCCGCCTTCATCAACAAACACCCATCTAAATACACCTAAACTTACCCTATTCAATACTCCTTTTGAAAAATTTTCTCCTTTCCTTACTTAAGCCAAATTTCTTGCTCTAAACTCAAGTTGTATTTATTTCAAACAACCTCTCGACACAGACATTGTGGGCAATGTTGGCGGGCTTCTTTGTGGCGGCAAACTCCTCATTTTGCATGTAACTACCGGTATAGAAGCCATATTATTTTACTGTCGGATTACGTGTAATAAAGTAAAAAAAGTATATATTAATCTTCTTTTACTTGTACACAATAATAAATTAAATAAGAAATTTTTTTTTGGTTTCATGAATATAAGTTCTAAAATAATAAGGATTTAATATACAAGCTAAAACTACTTAAGGAAGTATGTTATTGAAATTTTTTTTATGCTAAGCTCGATTAATGTGGAAAGTCTATTTTTTTCTGTTATTAATACTAATATTAGTTACTTAAACAAGATTAAATAGCTGGCAGGATCCTGAGCCTCCTGAAATTAATATTTTATCATTACTATTAGAAATAGAAATACAGCCTAAAATGTAAATGTAATTAGTGATCGTTGTGAATAATTTATTCGTTAAAACTTACTTGGATCCCAAATAGAAATTGGAAACTTTCTTGTTTCCACAAAATTTAGCATTAGTTCATCGAATCTATTAGAATTAAGTATTTGGTCCCATGAAATCGAATATAGAATTCTTTTTATTGGATCATAACAAAGGTCTCTGATAGAAGAAAAATGAGCATTCGAAACTGAAAATAATGTTTCCACTATAATACTATCTTCTTTTTTCTTGTCTGTAATTATTCTTGAAATTGAAATCTTTTGGTCATGTCCAGAAGACGCAATTAATCTGAAATCTTTCTTGTCCGTATCCAATAGTATTACAGAATTTACTCCAGAATTGTGAGTTTTTATCTCAAACTTGAGTTCTAAATCTATGTTAAAATCATTTATAGATATTCCTAAATTTCTACTCTTGAGTACCTTAATGCTCCCATTTGAAAGCCCCACAAGCACCAAAATCTCTCCTGAATCATTTTCCGCTCTTATTGAAAAAGGTACAAAAGGTAAACCAAAAGTAACAATTTTCTTCAAATTAAATTCCAACTTTTCTCCCAAATCTAATAATTGGAAAGAAAATATCAATATTTCTCCTTTACTCGAACCTACAATTACAATCAACTTATAATTTTCACCCATTGAAATTGGTTCAATTACATAATCTAGTGAGATAAATCTACAATTATTCTGTTTCTTGTCATTATTATTCGAAAAAATTGTCTTTATCACAATATCACTCTCACTCCTTTCTTTTCTAATCTCAAACATATGAAACATTTGTCTCCCACCTGTTATCATTAAAATTTCAACATTTTCTCTTATATTTACCACTTTAAGCCTTCTAATAGGATCTAAAAGCCTAATTGAATGTATTAAACACATTTTTGAGGGGTTTGATACATCATAAAATCTTACAATATGGTCCTCCCCTCCAAAAATTACTATATTATTATTCATCCAAGCTGAAGAATGAATTAGCCTTGAAGGAGGATTCACGTTTAAACACTTTGTCATTAATAATGGATTAAGGAAATTATTTGAAAAGTTTTGACTTTCTAAAATCTTTCTAATATTCAATTGATCAATCCTAATTGATGGTTTCTGACACCAAATCACTTCCAAAAGATCCTTATCATTATAATTTCTTATATTAATTTGGAATGAACGTTTAATTCCTCCAAATTTATGTGTTAATAATAATATTGGAGTAGATGTAACATTTTCCTTCGCTAAGTAAAAGAATAACTCATGTTTTACTGCTCCTATTATTAACCAATTACTGTTATTCAACTTAAAACATCTAACTATATATTCACACTGGGAATTCCATCTATGTGACCATTCTAATGTAGCTTCATCTTTCACTGAATACTGATTAATCTTGCCATCTTGACCTGTTGATAGAAATACCAAATTATTGTTCGAATCATTAATCCAGTTAAGACTTGAGACATTCCCCTTATGAGAAGCACTTAATACATTAGATAACCAAATTTCTATAATAGTATCTAATCCATCAGAAATCGAGCTAATCCCCAGTCTATCTTGACTAACCTCTTTTTTTAAAACTTTGAAATTCAATATAAATATGTTTCCACTTACTGTTCCACATACTATTTTACCTTGAGTATTATTATTATATTTAAAAATATCCAAACATTTTAATTCTCCATATTTTGGGGTTCCTTTTATTGGTACTATTGACGTAATCCATGGATTAGTGGATTCATCTTCTGAATTGTGATCAATTTTGTGGAATACTGAAGCTCCAACAAATCCTTTAGAACATGAAGAAAATGCAAGATAAAGTTCATTCTCTATAATAGTAAAATACTGGACAAAAGTAATATTTTCTGTCCAATTTGGCAAGAAAAGCTCATTTTTAACTTCCATTTCATTTTTAATTAAATTTACTAGTCCATGTATAATTTTCCCTCTGGAAGATCCAAGAACTAAATGTCCGTTATCTAAAGAAGACATTGAATACACCAAATCTCCTAAATCATGAATTTTAATACTTTCCCACTCATGTGATGAACCTTGAGAACATTTCATCCCAATGCTTAGAATTCCTTGTCTGGTAACTCCAATAAGTTTAGATTGATCTATCAAATGAGCTCCTTGATACCAAATAGAATTTGAATCATTAGTTTCCGGCTGGTTATTTATATCTGGAGAGATTTTCGATTCTGAAAATGCAAAATAATCATCTTCACAAGTTAACTCAAATTTGTCATCTTCAATATTAGTTTGTTCATATCCTATAAAAAATTTCCAGACTTTTAAATCTCCTCCTTCTCCTCCAGTAATAAAAGACCAATAATTTTTATTATTTTCTAATAATTGAGACATAGAATGAATAACTCTTCCTCCTCTTCCTTGATGAGCTTTTGATACTTTTGAATTAGGACCATTAATACATTGTATATCATTACCATTTATATTGACATAAGATTTTGATTTAACTTCTTTTAGATTCCAAATAAATAGATCTCCATCTTCAGAAATAGATGCTATTAGTTCTTTTTCCCATAAAGTATCTATGGACCATATAATAGCCTCATGCCCAATTAGTATATATTTAGGATAGAATCGGAACTTTTGAGTATTTTTAGAAAGTTCTAGACAATTTTCTTCTTTCATCCAAAGAATAATCTTTCTATCATCAGATGAAGATAGAATACCAGATCCATCTCCTATAATCTTGAGATCATATACAACTCCATTATGAGCTTTAAGGATTTGTTCCTGAATAATACTTTCTTTATTAATGGTTAATATTGAAACATTGACAGTAGAGAAAGCAGATCCTGATACAATCATGACTTCTTCAGAATCAGTAAGTATATGAAATTTCATGCAATATAGAGTTGGAGATTGAGGGATGATAAGATTTTGAATCTTAGGAATGATATAATCTTGGGTTTGTTGTTCAAATTGACAAAGCCTTATTTTGCCAGTAGAACTTCCAATTAGCCATTTTCCTTTAAGATAATTACAAGATTCAAGGAAAAGATCATACTCGTTCAATTCTCCAACTTTGATAGAATGAATTTTCTGACATTTTGAGTCGGAGATATCTTGTTGTGATTCCTGAATATGTATACGACACCAAACAACTTTGTTAAGACCATATATAGCAACTAAATCATCTAACTCACCATATTTTATCCCATAAATATTATGAGAATCGTGGTAAACTAATTGATCGTAGATTGTTTCAAAGTTTTGGGAGTATATTCTCAGCTCATTTCCAAATCCTGCTAAAATAAGATCAATATTTCGAAGTTTAATTGCCAAAACAGAGTTAATAGGCTTTAGTGAGCTTAATGGCTGAACTCCACATATTTTCGTATCATTTTCCATTTTATAAAATGTTGGAAGTTTCAGATCAATTAATTATTGTTAAATTGACATATTTCATGTCACGTCTAGCAGAGACAAATATAAATTAGGAAAAGGTTAAAATTTAATAGCTATAAAGGATATATAACGAGCTTTGCTATAGAATCATAGCTTAGTATTTCATGTATGATCTAGAAAGGATAAAATTCTAGCATTTATCTAAGTTTTTATGGTTTTTTGGATTAGAAATAATAGTTCATTGATTGAATTCAGAACCTGAAAATAGATTCCGGTATACATAGAAGAATATATCACTTAACATATGAGCCTAGTTTATCTTTTGTAATAAAAAAAATAAAGGAAAAAAAAAATTGGTTATACCTTTCGGCGAATGAAACCAGCCTTACGCAGGGGTTTGCTAATCTTCTCTGTTTTTAAAGCCAATTTTAGAATCGGGTTCCCGCAAGGAGAACCCAACACTTAACCTTTCAGTTTTTATATTAAAAAAAACTTTATTTAACTTCATAATGACGTGTCTGGGTCTTGGCGCCTAAATGTTAATAATAAACCGGTATTAAGAAATGGTTTGCATAAAATTTGCATGCAATGACAGGAATTGAGAATTTTTGCATGTGGAAGCGGAATAAATAGTAAAGGATAGAATTTTAAGAGTAGAGTTTGAATAAAAAATATTATTGATTGATAATAATACGAATTAAATATTAAAAAAAGAGAGTGAATAAATGTTTGAATACTAAAAAAAATATATAAGTATAAAATCAATTAATGCTGCAATATAATGAGCATATAAGAGATATGGGAGAATACTATAGAGGAATAGTTCCAATAGTATATGGAAGTAAAATATTCCCAGGAGAAGAGAAAAATCCTGAAGAAGAGTATTTCTTGACTATATTGTTGTGAGAAATGTAGGGGAGGGAGATTTGGTTAATAATTTGCAAGAGTTCATTGTGTTGAATAGAAGCTTGTTTGTCTTTAAAGAATGACTGTTGAAGACTAGAATTTTTCCATTCTTCATTTCTATATAATTGGTTGAAGTTGGAAAGAATAATTGAAGACTGGTTGGAGAAATTTGGGATGATGGTATCTTCTTTAACAATATCTCTAAGAATCTTCTGAAATAAGATTTTGAGTTCAAATCTTCTGAGTGCAAGAAGCCTGATAGTATGGGAAGTAATTCCATAGAAAATCATGAAAGTTATGTGCGAAACAAATACTCCAAGAGATGCCCATGTAAAACAAAGTGTAAGTAAAATGCCTCTGGTAACGAAAATGAATAAAACGTCTCTATAGAAAGTAGACAATAGAAGGTCAATAAGTCTGATTCCTTTGATTGTATCAGGACCAATTAGAAGCTCGTTCATGCTTACTGGGGCAATTCCAAATCTGCAATTTAAAAGAAGCAAACAAGATCCAATATTAAGATAGCCGACTTCATCATCTCTGGAACTTTTACTTTCGTTTGGAATCTTGTTAATTTCGATTTCTTGGTTCTTTTGCTCAGTGTTAACAGGAATTTTGTTTACAATCCACTGTTTTTTTGAAAATGGAGTTGCAAGTCTGAGATGTTTTCTTCCGAGAAAGGCACTAGATAGAGGGAAATAATTGAATAGTAGGGTAAGGACTGCGGGGCAAACGCAAAGTAAAACCAAAATATTCCCAATATCCATATTGACCCCAGAAAGAAAAGGATCAACAAACTTTGCATTTCTTATGCTGTGAACTACAAAGAAATAGGAGCTAAAGATTACAAGTTGGTAAATTGCCCCACAAAAGACTTCAAAGTATTTTGTCATTCCAAACCACAATAGGTTGTATGAGACAAAGTTAATACACATAAATGAAATATAAGTTGCATTGCACTTCATTTTATAAAATCCACCTTCTTCAGTTAAATTTGGGAAAAACCAGTTCAAATTACATTGAACTTCCATTCCACCTTGTTCTGGTGTTCTACATACCACAGAAAGTGCAATTTGGGAAATTAGAGGGATTATAAGTGCAAGAGAAAGCCTGATATTTTGGAATTGAGTTACATTCAAGGTGTTATCGAGAATTGAAGATAAATATGAAGATTGGCCACTTCTTTGGAACATGAAAATGATCTGCTTTAAAATCGTCCCAAGAGAAAAACTTCGAGCTGGAATTTTTCTAGTTGAATTAATATCTTTAATTATGTGGTCAAAGTTTCTTTTAATTGTAGAATCAACTTCTTTGCTCGAATGGTCATTCCTATTTGAAAAATTTTGAGAAAATTGTCCTGAAGCATTTTCTTGGTAGCCAATTTCGTCGTTATTTGGGATTCTTTGTCTAATACTCATATTAAAGGATTTCTGTATATTTCCAGTTGAAAAATTATTGCTACCAATATTTTGCATACTAGAACCTTCATTTTTTGATGGGAAATTATTTTTAAATTGGGATGAATTATTATTTAAGCTCGAGCTAATGTTATCTGAGCTCAAATTTAAATGATCGCTAAAATCATCTTTATTTTGAATCAAAGGAAGCTCCATTGTATTATTTCTGGTTTCAGAACGCTTACTATGTGTCACCTGAGGCTGTTGACAATTATATGGAAGAATAGTTCTTTTAATAATCGAGCCACTTCTTGCTTCATCTTTACTTACAATGCTTGAGAAGAAGCTTTCTCTTTGGGATTTATGAGATCTTTCCTTCTCAGCAAGCCTGCATTGGTTTAACCTTACAATTTGTAATGGGATGAACAATATGTTCTTCATAATCCATGGATTAAACCCTGGAAATACTGGAAAATGAAGCCAAATATATGTTCTAAGGATCAATAGAGGAATGTCAACAAGAAATATACCAACCAAAGCTGCGTGCTTTCTTACTATATAAACATCCCCGCCCTGCCTTTGAGAAATAGTTGGTTCTCCTCCACTTGTTGGAAATGATAGACCATGGAAAAACAATACCAAAGTTAAAACAATACCTGAGTACATATAAATCCAAGTTGAATGTATTAATAGACTTGCTGGGTACTGCTCATGTTGCATTTGAACAAGTATATCAATTAAGTCTAAGAGGACATGCGTAACCAAATCTGAGTGTAATAAACTTTCTGTTGAAAGCACATAAATAGGTGAGCCATATAATTGTGGAGCAGCTCTGAAAGACAGGAGAATATAAATTGCTGGCGTAATGAATAATATTGTTGGGATGATTGAAGAGGGAAACAGTGTATATGGTAATCTATCTATAAGCGTTGTATTTGCATGGGTATCAAATGATTTGTGCCAAACTAAAAAAACCATTTTAAGGGTTAATATCAAACTATACCAAAACCATTGAAGACCTCCAGAAATAGCACTATTTGACTCGTGTCTTCTGAGCAAAAAGTTCATTAGTAATGGTATGTCTCCTATTAAAAACATTAAAAATAAGAAAGTATCTTGATACATCCAAAGGTACATTATTACAGCTTGCACTGTAAACAGTGATGCAGCAAATGCCAACGAAACTGTGGAAAATTTGAGACCCATTTTCTTTAATTATTTAATTTCGATATTTATGTATTGTAAAACTTTCAGAGTTTAATGTATTTATTTTGGGTAACTACTCTTTAATTACCAAGTAAGGGCAGTTTAAAGATTCTCAGGAAAAAAAACATTCAATTCAGTGTTTTAAAAGTTTCATATAACATAATTATTCCCAGATTATGACTGAATATGCTTTAAGTCTATTTCGTTATTTTTTGCCAACTTTCTCAAACTTTCTTTCATGAAATAAGGAATCCGGACCTCACATTTGGGCGCCAACATATTAGTGAATAAAAGTATTAGGCATGGGATCTGTCAAATTAAAAAAAAGAAACTAAAAAAAGAAGATATTAAAAGACGAATTCGAATAAATAAGTCTCAAGAATTGAGATCAAGTTATTTATATTGAAGCAGTGCGATTGGTTAATTTCTAGTGAATGGAATGTTTTTTTGTATTTGTTTTTTTAATAGGAGTTAATTGTCAAAGCTGAATTAACACAGAAAGGTAACAAATAAAGAAGCATTTACAGTGAATTAATAATTAGAGTATATATATATTTTTGATGAAAGCTTAATGGAGGATGATTCAACTCTTTGACTTTTCGAAGTTTGTAATCTTTTCGAAGAGCTCCTTTTTGGTGGACATGAGAATATTATCTATCTTAGAGTTTTTGCTGGATGAATATGTTATTTCAACTAAAGATTAAGAATTTATTTAATTGAGTTAATTAATTAAAGTAATTTAGTTTAACAAAAACGCAAAATAGAAAAAGAAGAAACGTACCCAAGCTTTCTTCCTCACCACTATTGGTATTTTTTGAATCAGCATTTTCTATATCAGAGTTAATTTTTGAGGTTACTTCAAGATTGTCCCAGGTATATCCTTCATAAAGACTGAATCTTGACATTTCACTCAATGTATCAAATATTTTTTCCATACTAAGAAAGGCTTCTGCTGTTCTGTGAAGGAAGACATTACTAAGAGTTGGAGCTTCATAAATTGTACCTGATAATATATAGTAGATATTGAGAGGGATTTCACGTTGGAACTCAATGAAAAACTTTTGGATTATGAAAATTCCGAATTGGTTAGGAGTGTTCCAAGTAGATCCAGGAGGTTGCGGAACATTTCCAAGACCTTCTTCGTTAATATAAGTTATTCTATATTCAAATCCTTCGGAAGCACTAAAAATATGGAATAGGATGAATTCAAATTTTTTTGCAAGAATACATAAAGATCGTAGTAATGAATAATACAGGCCAGAAAAATGGTGTATTATTCTTACAAGAAACTTACTCAGTGTGCTTCCCAAGTTTTCTTTGAATATTTAGACTATTTGGGTCGTGAAATGGGGACAGATAAAAATATTCCAAAGCATTCTCTGGAGTCAAAGTAAATCTTCCGAGCCAGAGATCATCTCTAAAAGAACAGAGGGGAACTCCAAGGATATCAGTCATAATATTAGATTGGGAAATATGAAGATTTAAACTTTAAAGGTAAATTAAAGCTACTTAAACTCTCACTTAATTCCATATAATTTTCCTACCTACACAGTTTATGTCAAAAGGGTATGTTAGCATATTGGCGCCAAACTTTGAGGTAGAGTTTTGCACAGGTGAGGGTTAGGGGCAGGGAAGAAAGGCAGCGGAAAAAGGCGGTAATAAAATGAGGTAATTTGACATTAAGAGAATTTTGGTAATATAAAGGGGCTGATAATCCCAATAAACGTTCTAAAAGGAGGTATATTTGTGGATTTCTGTATTTAATGGAAAAGTATCAGAAACTGGAAAAGGTTGGAGAGGGGACTTACGGGGTGGTTTACAAAGCCAAGGATAGTCAGGGCCGAATTGTAGCGTTGAAAAGAATTCGATTGGACGCTGAAGATGAGGGAATTCCTTCCACAGCAATTCGTGAAATATCACTATTAAAGGAGCTTCACCACCCCAACATTGTGAGCTTAATAGATGTTATCCACTCTGAGAGATGTTTAACTTTAGTTTTTGAGTTCATGGAAAAGGACTTGAAAAAAGTACTGGATGAGAACAAGACAGGATTACAGGATAGTCAGATAAAAATATATTTATATCAGCTTTTGAGGGGAGTTGCTCATTGTCATCAACATCGGATATTACATAGGGATTTGAAACCACAAAACCTCTTGATTAATAGTGATGGGGCACTTAAGCTGGCTGATTTTGGACTTGCAAGGGCATTTGGGATACCTGTTAGAAGTTATACTCATGAGGTTGTAACTCTTTGGTATAGAGCTCCCGATGTATTGATGGGCAGCAAAAAGTACTCGACTTCTGTTGATATTTGGAGTATTGGTTGTATTTTTGCTGAGATGATTACAGGAAAGCCTCTTTTCCCTGGTGTAACAGACGATGATCAGCTTCCGAAGATATTTTCAATTTTAGGAACTCCGAATCCTCGTGAATGGCCACAAGTTCAGGAATTGCCTTTATGGAAACAGAGAACTTTTCAGGTCTTTGAAAAGAAGCCTTGGAGTTCAATAATTCCTGGATTTTGTCAAGAGGGAATTGATTTGCTCTCTAATATGCTTTGCTTTGATCCAAATAAGAGAATTTCCGCAAGAGATGCTATGAATCATCCATACTTTAAAGATTTGGATCCTCAAATAATGATTTGAATGAATTTACTTTACCTAAACGTATTAAGATTTGGATTAGTTCATCGAATCCTAAGGATTAATTTTCACCAAGTTAATTAAACCCCTATATTATTCGTTTATTCTCATTATAAAGTATTTCATTATTATGCGGGGTTATTATATATTGTTAAAGCTGGACAGAGATATTAATAGAGTTCAAAAAGTTTGAATTATTTCTTTCTACCGCTATTATGAATTAAGATTTTTTGCTATGCCCTGTTATTTACAAACAATAGTTCAAAAGTAATATTAGATTTATAATCTTTTTTTTTTAGTTTTACACTTTGACTTAATATCGTACATTTTTGACTTAATTCTACCTTTTTTCAATTTCAAAATATACTAAAAGTCAAAATTTTCTTCCAAAATATTTTCAGCCTTTTCTTATTCTATTTAAAATTTATATTGCATGAAAAAAATCATTAAAATTTGTAACGCCGGTATTGGATTACTGTCATTACCCAGTTTAATTAAAAATAATAAAATAGGCGGCAAAAGGCAGTTTATGAAAAATGTACACAATTAAAAGGGTAATAAAATAAATAATCTCACAAAGCTAAGAAAGCGATTTTTTTATGAAAAAGTTAGAAAAACACAAGTAATTGGCCACTTAGTCTTCACTGAATAGGAGACTTACGCTGTATAGGAGACTGAGGAAACCAACATCCTGGGCCGGGTGGTGGCTCGGCCAATTATACTCAAGTTATTATATGAAGAATTCCAAAGTGTGGGAGCTTCTACATTGAAGTTATGAGACAAGAATGCGGTGAAAATAAGTCTCAAAAGAGGCCTTATGATAATAGTTCAAAGGGTTTGGATCCTTTTTTTGATGAAGGATATAAAGAAGAAATACATGATGATGTTTCACTTCAAAGCTTATATATTTATAATCTATATAATCCTCAACTGGTGCTTCTAGACTGTAATGTACAACTTAACCCATTTGGCTGCTATATGATAAGCGAAAATGCTCCAAGAAGTACAAAAGGAATCTGGAGGAAGAATATTCTAAAAGATTGGTTTGGACTCGAGGGAGAGAATAAGTCGTCATATGGGTTCGATTCCCAGGGGATGCGATTTTTGACACAGTCAGGCAGTACAAAACATTTCGGGAATATTTTTACAAATCAGGACGGGAGCGGGGGTGAGAAAGTTCAGAAGTATGTGTATTCTGGGATAAAGAATTTGGGCGCAACCTGTTATATGGGGTCGTATTTACAGTATTTATTTATGAATTTGGATTTCAGGTCAACTTTTTTGCGTATTAATTGTAGCCAGATTGCGGGGTTAAGGAATATGGGTGGAAGTCAAAGCTCTGTTGGTTCTCTTTCTAGATCTGGAGGGGCTAAGTCGATGGAGGGAGAAAGTTCTCTGAGTTCTATGATATTACCAAATATTATAGATTCAAATATGAGCAATGACACAGAAAAGGAAGAGACAGGTGAGAAATTTTCACCACCTTCTACTCCTCATTCTTCGTTTGATGTGATAATAGAACTTCAAAAAATATTTAGGCAAATGGAAACTGGCCGTATTTCTGTGGTCAATCCGATAGGCTTTGTAAAGACACTGGGGATAAGTACGGAGAATCAGGAGGATGCTACTGAATTTGCAGTTCTGTTGCTTAGCTTATTGGAGGCAAAACTCGAATCACTTTCGAAGTTATCCAATAAGGATATGAGTAAATCTTTGAACAAAGATGCGAGCAAATTCATTCCGGACCTCTTTAGAGGCACTTTAAGTTATACAATAGAGTGTGTTTCCTGCAAGAATAAGACATCAATAGAGGATCATTTCTATGAACTCAGACTTCAGCTTTTAATTAATAGAATGGAGGAGAAGGGCGATTCTGAGGATGCTAATAGTATTGAAACTGGGAAAAAGGAAAGCGATTCTATGAACGTACAAGGATCGGCAGAAGATGGAGAAGAAAAGATAAGACAGAGATCAAGGGAGAAGGAATTAAATCAGAAGAAAGTTTTTTCTGGATATTCTATGAACAGTACTTTAAAGTTGGAACATGCTTTTGATAACTTTTTTAAACAGGAGTTACTGACAGATGAGAATCAGTATATGTGCGAAAAGTGCCAGCATAAAACGGATGCTATAAAAAGATGCTTAATTGACAGACTTCCTCCTTATCTACATGTTTGTCTTCAAAGATATTGCTATGATTCTATCTCTAGAGCTAGAAAGAAGGTTTCTGTTCCTGTTGATTTCCCTCACATTTTGAATCTTAAAGAGTACTGCAGTGGAGAACACAAGTCAAAAACTGAAAGCGCAAACAATGATCCTCAAGATGAACAATTTTACGAATACGAGTTTATTGGTATATTAGAGCATCAGGGGCAGTCAGCAATGAGTGGCCACTATACCGCATCTTTGAAGGATTTTCAATATTTGAGCGATATTGAAGCTAGTAATAGAGATGCCCCACTTAAGCTTGCAGAACCAAAATTAGAGGTTTTGGAACCAAAAACTCTTTTAACACCGAATCTTGGGGAGGAGGCTGTTGTTAAAAAGAAGCGGGGTAGGAAGCCAAATAGCCTTAAAAAACTGGAGGCTTTGCCAGTAAAGCCTCAAGGCGAGGATTCAAAGAGATCTAAGCCCGAAAGTGAAGCTTTTTCTGCCTCTCCGTCCTTAGACTTGATTAACAGGTACAGAATCGCTCAGCTTATTATCCAACAGCAACAACAGCAACAACAACAACAACAGCAACAACAACAGCAGCAACAACAACAGCAACAACAACAGCAACAACAACAGCAGCAACAACAACTCCAACAACAACAATTCGAACAGCAACGGCAACTCCAACAACAACAACAACTCCAACAGCAACAGCAACAACAGCAACATCTCCAGCAACAACAACAGCAACAACAACAACAGCAACAACAACAACGCCATCAACAACAACAGCAACAACAACAACAGCAACAACTCCAACAACAGCAACAACTCCAACAACAGCAACAACTCCAACAACAGCAACAACAACTTCTACAACTCCAACAGCAACAAAAAAACTACATGCTTGGAGGGACGATAAATGCAGGGATAGGAGGAGCAGGTTTTAATATGGGGGTTGCTGAGCATTCCTCTGTAGAAAAGAACGGAAGCATAAGCGAGACACCCATAATACATTCAGTTGCTACTCCGGAAACTCCTATGACGGCCTTGAATCAGGCATCTCCAATTTCTCTCACGCCATTGGCTCCTCTTGGAGTTTTGAATCCTATTCCACAATTTGGTGTAGGGTTGTCTCCTTTAAATGGATTTTCTGGCCTAAGTTCTCCTTTAGTTCAACACCAATTACAGTTGCAGAATCTATATAACTTGATTTACTGTAATAAACAGGGACATCTGCAATCACATTTGATTCCAAGTTCAGGGGCTGGGAATGGAAACTTCACAAATATTGAAGAAGTTAACCATTTGGTTAGTAGGGAGATAACAAATGAAGGGCATAAAACCAAATCTATAGATGAATCCTCTGATGATTCAACCCTAGTAAAGTCCTCTCTGGGATCTACTGCAACAATAACTCCATCGAAGATCCAAGAATCTCAAGGATCGTCAAACATCTCAACCACTCCGAATTTAGGGAACGAACCAAATATTTTTGGTAGCTGCAATGGTAGCAATAACAACGCAATGCTCAGCCAGTACATCCAATACTTGCAGTTCATTCAGGGCCAACAAGTCTTGGAAGCCAACAAAAACCTTATATTAGGCTCTCTATTAAACCAAGGAAATGGTCAGCAGAATCAAATCCAAAATCAAATTCAGAACCAACTCCAGCTCCAAAAACATCAGGAACAGATGAGATTACAACAACATTTTGTAGGCAGACAACCCGGAAATGACTCATCCTTGTTGGATAAAGGACAACAAACTCAAACTCGTTTTCCTCTAATCAACTTTCAAAACTCTGAAGAAAAAGGTCTTAAGGGAGGAGGAGCACCAGCTAACCAAAATTCCAAACTGAAATTACCTTCCCAAAAGCTTGACTCTAAATTAGACTCCAGCACAACTGAACAATGTAACCATTCCAAAAAAAGATGGAAATGGGTACATTTTGATGATAGCGAAGTTCAGGAATGGACTCCCAAGTTTTCCCTCTGCAATAACTCTAATATCAATCGAATGGTCACTAGAACTGGGTATATGCTCATTTATAAAAGAAAAGATTGGGCGCCACGACAACCCACATGCAATACCGGTATTACGAATGCATGCACTGATGTGGACACAAATATGGGTTTGGTGCCAGGAATGTCATTAGGCGGGGAGTTGGGTGTGAAAGAGTGCGAAAAGAATTTAATTTTGAAGAAGTTGAGTGTTTTGAACTTGAGGAAGCAGAATGTGACATTTTTAAAGAATGTTATATTAAGACCTTCTATAGATAGATGGCGAGAAGAGTGGACTAAAAGACTTGAGGCATCAAAGGATGATGACAATGAGCTAGTTAAGAATTATTTGTTTGGTGGGTTTTTGGCAATACCCAATGATTGGTGGATGTGCTATGTTCACGGAGATGACTTAGAGAAGATTTTGTGTCATAACTCTGGTGAATTCATCAAATTTTGGAGCTATGAGAATTTATATTGCAAACATTCTGTAGTTGAAGGAGGAAAGCAAGGAAAACATGAGGAAGCAGAAGGTAGTAAATTTTTAGACCCATTTTTGTTCTGGGAGGGACGGGTGAAGTTGTTTCCTCCTGAACTTCTTAGCGCTTTGGTTGAATGTATCTCCAAGGAAAACTCTCTGCTTAGAGAGTATTATTCTTTGGATGATGGGTACGTAACCAATGACTCAGTTAAACAGGAAAATTCCAAGAAAGCAGATACTTTTAATTTTGATTCTGAAACTCAAGTTGAATGTTTGAATTTGAGCAAGAGTATGTGCTTAAAATGCGTGGAAAGCTTATATGGAATTCTAAATATTTCTTTAAAGCAGTCAAGAATTATTTACGAGATTATGAGGACTGACATTACTAATGAGAGCGAGGTCTGCTTGACCAGCACTAGGATGTTTAATAGCTTGATAGCAAAGTTTGACTTGAAGCATAAAAATCCTGTGCAAATGTTTCAAAGGAAACAAAGCCAACTTAATGATAAGTTTGGGATAGTTAGTCAGAACGAGAGCTCCACAATAGATTTTGATTATAACTGGAGATCAATTTTTACTGATATTAAAAGAGATATTCAGAGAAATGGAAATACAAGTGAACAGATGCTTCTTCAACTTCATAATGCATCTGATTCACATTCTTTTCAAGCTGCAAGTATTGAAAATGGATTATATAAATCAACTAATAGAGTGCAGGATTGGTCAAAAGATATTGCATTAGGTTCGGCAAAATGTCCACATGGATCATATGTGAGATCAAAAGTTTCTGGTAAGACAGTGATTTTGATTCCTCTGAGGTTGCTAGAGGAGTTTATGTCATTGGAGGAGCAGAGGAGTAGAAAGATAACTTCCTTTGTATTATTTAATAAAGTCAAAAAGGACAAAGAGGAGATTATTGCCAGTATTTACAAGAAATATTTGAGATACAAGTGCAGTAACAAGCTACTTCCGTGCAAACATTGTACAACGCCGTAATGCCATTCAATCAATTTTCTGGCTTCCCTGGATTAAGTGGGGATTAGTGGATCTTGTGGATTAAACAAACAAGTAGAGATAACACATAAAAAGTCAATTCGGCAAGTTTTTGAAACATTTAAGCTTTGGCATTGTATTAGTGCTATTTATACAATAACATCGTTATTTAGGTTTGTTATTTAAAAACTTATTTTTTTTACCTAAATACATCCTATTTATAGGTCTTTGTATATTATATCTATTAATCTACTCCTCTTTCTATTTACTCTTTACTTCTCATTTCATTTAATATTCTTTGACTATTTCACAATTCCTAACTTTTATTATGGATAGAAATATTCAACTCCTAAAAGAATAGGAACTTTAGGAGAATAATATGGAGAATATTAGGGATGATAACACATAAGGCCACGTTTAAGTGGGTGTGAGTTCTACTCCCATTGATAAATAGTGAATTATAGAGAAACATCATATTGAAAAGTGATGATATAGTAAGAAATATCCAGTTCAGGATGGTATGGTTAAACAATATAATAAGTAATATTCCGGGAAAATACGTCAAGGAACTGTATCCATATATAGTGAAAATCAAAGTTATTGGAAGATTCTCTCTGTTGTATAGTAGAATTCCATAAATAACAGAGCAAGTAATGGCAAGGCTGGTGAATATATATGAGAAAGACATTGTAAGACGAGTAATATCAGGATTTAAGACGTACTTGGATTTGAGATGTGGAAGAATAGTTGAGTATGTACCAATGAGCATAGCCATAGTTATATTTAGCCAAAAAGGTCCATAAAGATCACTACGTTTATTTTGGTCAAGACTTTTACAGTAAAAAAGTTCGAAGCCATTTTCAAATAAGTCATTTTGTCCTTTATGAGGGAAAACAGAAATTCCACTAATTGCAGGATTTTTTATATTTGTCATAAATGTATTAATATTTTTCAATATACTTTTCTTTGAAAATGTGACTAATGCAATGCTAATTAATCTCTGTTTAATTTCTTCAGTTGTAACGTTAAAGTGTCCTTTAAGTACTTGCCAATTGACCGGATTAAACCATCCAAGGAACCTAGAGACTAAATCCTCACCTTCAAGCCCTTTTTGAGTTTGGCCACTCATGTAAGATTGTCCTATTTCACCACCTATAGAAGTTCCTGGTTCAAACTCATCAATTCTACCCAAATAACCAGAATTCTTTAAGGGTTGAGATTCAACGTGAGTTTTTCTATCAAAGGTCTCAAATTCCAGCTCTGAATCTAAATTCACAGTTTCTATATTGAAATTTAAGTCGTCCACATTCATTATTAACAATATGAGCTGATTAATAAATAGTAAAGGCTAGAGAATAGGAGAATTTACAATAGTAAGATTTCAAAGTTGCTTAGTTTTAAAATGTTATAGTTAGTCCTGTACAGAGATTCCTTTTAGGAAAGAGGAGTTTAATTAAAAAATTTTATTATGGCAATTTGTATCCTCTTTTTTTTTTTGTTTTTATTGCTGATTTAGTTGAATTAAAGTATTTTTGCAAATCTGAATTTCTTTTTTACTAAATTTGGCCACAAAAAAAGTATATAGAAATTTGAAATAGTTATTTCCTTCTTATTATTTTCCTTCTCCAAACTAATCTGATCTTTTAAAAAGAAAAAATCCGCTTGTTCAGTTAATTATTCAAATTTTAATATCCCAAAAAAAATTATTTATTTCTTATAATTGACACGTCATTGGGCGCCAAGATGTGGGGTATCATAAAAAATAGTACACGTAATAAATAAAAAATGCATGCATATTGCAAATAGAAGCAGTTGTAGAAGAATTCGCATGCAATTAGGATGTGTACAAATTATTCAAAAGAAAGAGAAGATAGTTAAATAGTAATAAAAATCGAGAAAAAAATAAAGTTTGAAATTAAGTTTTAAGAGAAGGTTTGTATGCAGAATATCCAAGTGAATGCATTGTAACTGGGAATAGAAGAAGTGAAAAAAAAATTAGGGAAGTAATGATGGTTGGATCAACACAAAATTAATAATCGAATTGAAATGTTTGTAAATTGTTTAAAGGGCGTTGCTTCCATTGTTGAAGTCGGAAATGATTGAATTGCTAACATTATCATTATTAATCCTAGTTCGGAGAATAACCTCAATTGTGTCATTCTCGGAAACATTGTAATCGTAGGGAGAAAGATTGAGATCGATTTCAGAGTCTTTATATATGAACATTACGTCTGTGACAGAAATATTAACGTTTCTTGAGTAGCTTTCTGCCAACCTAGAAAAGGGAGTGCTCATAGATGCATTAAACCTGAGTTTTGGAAGATATGGAAAATGCACAGAACCAACAAGAAAAAGAGAAATCCATATTTTTTGAGAGTATTGAAGCGTTTTATAGCCGATTGCAAACAATACTGTTGGACCTCTTAATATTCCATAGTCAATTGGAGATAAATCTGGAATAAGTCTATCTTTGATTCCATATCTAAGAATATATAGGTCAATTATACCTTCATGAATAGCTGCAACATCTCTAAAATACCTAATGAGCTTTCTGAAAGGAGCTGTGATTGGTATTCTGAATAGACTTGTTGGAAGACTGTTTGAAGATTCAATGCTTCCGATTATATGAATTTCTATGAGACTTGGTGATATTGAAGTTCCACTTTCTGGAAATGTTTGCAAGTTTAATAATAGTGATTGATCAGTATTTGAAAGTTCAGTTTCTTGCGAGTTTTGACCTGGATTACTTGATAGATTTGAGTTGGAAAATTGAGTATTTTCGTTCATATCTTGGTTATTGCCATTATTAATCATATTGGTATTACTTCTAATAATATCACCATTTAAATTACCACCATTAACATCACTACTACTATTACCACCATTAATTTCATCCCCAATTTCACCAGCAATATCACCACCATTAAGGCCATCTGGAAAATTGATTGTTTGGCCAGAGTTTTCTAGAGAATCGATGATCTCTTGACTAATTTGTTCATCTCCATAATTATCTTGATTTTCATCAGCATTAAAGTTAATTCCAAGAGACTGATTGTTTGCAAAGTTTTGGGAAACTACAATAGTCTCAGGTTTCCTTCCTGATGCTCTTGAGATTATTTTCGCAAGATTAGCATTAGAATGGTTGGTAAAGATCATCTTCTTAACTTTGGGAGTATAAGCAGCCAAACACTGAATTGCAATTGGAGGAATTCTGCAATATTGAGAATGAAGATTAGCAACACTACCATTAAATTCTGAGTTAAACATTTCAAATTGGTTAAACTTCTCATCAAAGGTTTGAATAACTGAAATGGATTTTGCTTTTGATAAAAGTGGGTATAGCTGACCAAGAATTGGAAGGTACAAATCAGATTCGAATAAAGTCAAATTTTGAACATAAGAATTGAAGATTGTACGACAGCAATGAGTTCTGCAAACTAATCTGAAATTTGAAAAGTCCTTTAGAGGCAGATAGCTGCATATCTGAGAAAGAAGGTTCACAGAGATATTTTTACTCAGATTTTTCTTATCACGAGAAATTCCTAATGCAGAACAGCCATGTACTTGAGAATCATTGATTTTTACAATGCTCCTGGATCCAAAGTATGGAACCATTGTATATTTACTGCAAACTTTAATTAATCTGGTACTACCAATGGTTATATCATTAGGAAATTCTTCTTTTCTTTTTGATCCACAACAATTGAGATCTTCATCATGAATTTTCTCGAAAATAAAGTCTTCCAAGTTCTTCTCATATAATTCAATATCACTGTATTTACTTTGAAATGCAATCTCTCCTCCTTGGGTCCATTGATCAGCACCCTCAATTATTGACGTTCGAGCTTCAACATTGATCTGATTCTCAGTATTCATTTCATTATTGTTATTTTCATCTTCATATTCATGCTCATTTTCATGCTCATTTTCATGGGTTTTATTAACTAACTTGGCTCCAAGAACCATGGAATTAGCGTTGATCAATCCAATCAAAACTTTTGGATTAAATGCTCCTTTAGAAGTGATTCCTGGCCAAATTGCTTCGCCTGCGTAAATATTTGGTATATTTTCAGCTAATTCTCCATTCGTTTCAGTACTATTTTGAATTACCTTTCTGACTTTGATATATTCCTCATGTGGGGATGAGCCATTAAGAAATATTCTAACTTTGGTTTCAAGTGCAAGAATAAGCATTTCTTCATCATTTAGTACCTTTTCAATATCGTCAAAAGTGCTGGAATTTGATGAATTATTGTCATCACCATTTTTGGAATTAATAAGTCTTAGCCATGAAAAATAACATGAAGGACAAGAAGTAGAGTTATAAAAGGGATTAATGAAAAGTGGGGTTTGAAAGAGTCCGGGATTCATCTTAAATAAATTCACTGTTGAAATTTTTAAAGTCATGAAAAGTCCAACACGAAGGGAATTCATTGGATAGTATCTATTCCAATTTTTTGATTCAATCAGTTTCACTTGATCAACTTTGGGATTTGTTTCAACATTAATTTCTCCATTCTCAAGATCTTCACCAACTAAACTATTAAAGTATATACTTTTTTTAACATGATTTGAAAACTCAGAAAACTTTTCTGTTAACAAAATGACCATTTCCTTTTGAGCAGAAACATTAATTCCAATTCTATCCTTATCTTCATGAGTACATGAGTGTTTCAATCTTAATGGAAAGCATAAATAAAACATATCATGTAAGTGGAATGCATCTTTTACAGTATGAAGGATATGTTCAATATCTTCACAGCTAATCCAATTAATTGGTGTAGATAATGGAAGGCTATGGCTATTTACACTCACAGTTCTACAAAGAAACCATTCAGTTTCTTCTTTAGATTTATTTTCATGATTTGAAGATAATTCTAATTTCAAGAGAGGATCTAATTTACTTTGATCACAGTTTTCTTCATCCAATTTGAGCTTCTTACACTCTCTGGAACTTTGAAATGGTATCTTTGTGTTATTATTATGAAGAAAAATATCATTAATTCCAACAAGTTGAAGTAGCCTTTCAAATACTAGCTTCAAGAGTTGTGAGACGTACTTACCTTGCTCTTCTCCACAATAAAGAGCAAGTTCTCGTATATCACAAGGAGTGTACATTACGCTATATTGGTAATTTGAACTATTTTCAGGAGTCACTTTTGATAATTTGAAACTTTCTGGGATTTCCAAACATAAGTAACCAGTATTAAGTATATTTTCTGTAAGTTTTTCATCCAAAAATTCCTTCCATCCTTCAAGTTCTGGTTCAATACATATATTACTCATCTTTAATGGAATCAATTATGCTTTCTACCAATTTTCAGAACTTCATATAAGAAATCTCAATGCTCAGTATTTATTCAACTAATTGTTATTAAACTTTTCACTTATGTATTGGTAAGAATTAAACAACCAGTCTTGAGTGTGTGGGATTGAAAGATCACATAACTTTCAAATTATTTGAATTTTGAGAGCAATTTCCACAATCTCAATTTGCGTTCCAAATTCTCAATTACTGCTTTTGGAATTAGCAAGATCAATGCAAGAGAATTGTCTTATTCGATATATATGGCCAATCTATCTATCTCACGCACAAAATACCTTTCAATATATATATTTCCTATAATATATATATTTATATACACGTTTAAAATGTAACAAGAATAAGTCAGAGTCGATTGGGCGGGAAACTAAATTTTAGCCTTTTTTGGAATATGTAATAAAAATATAAAGATTGGGCGTGCTTGTGAGAAAATTACGAAAAAAGAGAAGAATAACTGGGATGATAAGGAAATGAATAGGAGATAAAAAGAGGGTGTGTGTGTAAGATGTGAGGAAATAGAGACAAAGATAGAGAGGAAAAGAGAGAGAGCGAAAGAAGAGTGTTAGTTGAGTTATTACAAATATAAAGGATTATAATGACTAAAGCAAATTATTTAGTGGTATTGAGCATTCCAGTATAATAAATATTACTAATGGTGGTTTGTCTTTCAAGCATTTCTTTGTAATCATTGAGTTCCTTACAAAACTCATTCTTTGTTTTGAGATCTTTGTTAAGCTTTACATGATACCTATTATAAAGTGCAAGGAACTTTGGATTTAAAAAGGAAAAAAGAAGAATTTAACAAAATAAAAATAATTAAAAAAAAGAATCAGTTGATTTAAAATGGTGAATTCCAGTTTGGTTTAAAGGGAGAATAGCTTCAGTTTATGTTAGATAAATGAGAGATTTAAACTTACGTTTCTGTTGAAGTATGAACGAAGGTTTGGACAAGAGAAACGTTGAATAATCGAACTAATCTCTTTGGTAACTCGAGTTATTTGGCAGCTCATGTACTTGTTGGAATTCAGATTTATTCGTTTAATTTACTTTTGCATTCAAATAAATACATTTTTTTTCCAAACAAATCAAATTTCCCGCTTAAATCGATTTTGGCAATGAGGGGATAAAATATGCAATAATGGAAAAGCAAGGCTTGAAATAAGTGTAATATATAAATATATATATTTTTAATATTTGAGGATTTAATTGCATTATAATTAATATTTGTTTATAAGAAAACTAATATTACCTGAAATGGTACAATAGTTGAAAAAGATCATGAAGAGAAACAAAGTAATGAAAAACCTTTATTAATTCAATACCGTATTAATAAAAATAATAGCCTGTCTCAAATTGCATGCATGCAATTTTTGATCGAAAATTTAAAATTGGATTAAGAGAAAGAAAAAAATAAATTGATTGGGATTGAATTGAAAGATAATTCTTATAATGTATTGAAAAAAAGTTATGGCTTCTTTTTTTCCCTTTTATTTTGAATTCCATCGGTAAATTGCATAATACATGAATAATAATATATATTATTTAAGCTACATGCTCAGCTCAATAAAAAAAAATGAGAGAAATGTTTTTATGAGATCACATTTTATGATTTAATAGCAAAAGACAAATAACCTGTATGGCCTCTCATTGGAAGTTGATACCTTAGACCTTTTGTAGGGAACTTTTTTGAAGATCCTCTAACAATTCCCCAAGGTTTATAAAGTACTTCAAAAGTTCTTATATGGATATATTTGAGTAAGTTAAGTTCATTACAGTTCTTGGATACCTGTTCGATACATGGCGAGAAAATTACAATACTTGCTCCTTTTTGAAGAACTTGGTCTGCATGTTTAATGGCAATCCATGGGGAGGGAAGATCAAGAAAAATTCCATGAATAGTGGTTTTCGTAATATCTAAAAGAGGAGATATAAAGCCATCCTTGCATACATCTCTATGCTGGCAGACAACATTGGAAATACCATATTTTTGAAAGTCTTGGATAGATTCCAAATGGCGTTTCTGATCATACTCGAAAGTATAAACAGCTCCACCAGGATTTGTTGACCTACATAGTGAAACAGTAAGAGATCCACTTCCAGTTCCAGCTTCAATAATGTTTTTTCCAGGGGATGCATCCAAGAGCACACATATTAATGAAATGTCAGCTTGGTAGAGTATTTGGGTACGATGATTGAGGGAAATTGAGATAAGTTCAGGAGAAAGTTTCAAAACTACCATCCACTTTGATTTGGATGTATCAAATATTCGACTTCCAAAATTCTTCCCAATAATCTCATTATGTAAGAAGACCCCATTTCTAGTCTGAGTTCTTCCATTTTGTTCCAGAAAGACCTGTATAACCATTTCGTATCCTCCAAACAAAACCACCAGGTCTCCATTCTTGCACATCTCATACCTTCTTCTCTGGGTATAACTCTTATTCACTATATTACTTCCCTCAAAGTTTTCCTCCAAGTCTTCAAGAGATGCTGATACATTTCCTAAGTTTGTTGGCTCCGGTATTCCTTCATCCTCCTTCATTATTCCTTCCTTATTAAACAAGCTACTTAAAATGAATACTGGATATAAGCCCTAGAGTGTCAAGAGCTCAAAACAACGAATCAAAATATAACCAGCTCTTCCCTATTTATTCTGAAAATCTTTATTTTAATCTGTTACCAGTTTATCAAAATTGACTTTAAATAAAATTCTTCATTGGCGCCAATTGATACCGCCACAAAAAATATTGTATCAAACTAATTATATATAAAGAAAAAGAAGAGGAGAAAAATTGGAATATTAATTGAGATTTGTTGGGTCTTTCAAGATAGAGAAGGCGGATAAAGGAAGTTTGAGGATAAGAGGAAATATTTGTTTTTTCCTTTGCGGAGTTTGAGTTGAGTTTGCTCAACTAAGTGGAATTATTGGAGAAAGACAAAGCTATTGTTTGTTTTGAGGAATAGATCGATAAAATGGACAATAGGGATTGTGACAATATTGATGAGGATGATTGGTATGCAGGTTTAGGAGTGGTTCCAATATCATTGGAAAAGACATATTCATCGGCTCCAATTCAGGGTTCTATGGTGGCAGCTGAATCTAATATGGCTCGTGAGGCTGACCATCGAGACAGTGAATTATTGAATGAAGATTTAACTAAGCATGGGGTTGCATCTGGAGGAAATTATCATGGAATAGAGGATGTTTCCATGTCAGATATGAGTTTGGGCCGTGAATTGGGACATTTAAATCAAAATCAAAGAGAAAACAATGCATATTCTGGCACTAATCAAGAAGGATTTGACTTAGTTTCAAGATCAGGAGTTGCTGGATTGAAAGCTAGACATGAAGGGGAGGATTTCCATGGTGAAATTCAAGAAAATGAAAAAGTTATTGCTTCAACTACAATACTTGAGGAGGAGGAAGAAGAGGAGGATATAGGAGGAGTAATACTTGCAGAGGAGGTTAACAGTAGGAGTTACACAAACATTCCATATGGTAAAGGAGTTTCAATAGCTCCAAAAGCTAGTAAATCTGTCTCATTTGTAAGAAGAGACCGAGTAGTATTCCTTGGATCTCCCCCAGAATTACCTGAGAGAGTGAACCCTGATCCAGGAACAGGAGGAGCTATGACTCGAGTGGGATCAATCATAGTTATTTCAAATCTAATGTGGTGGATTAATGATATACATGTACGTGAGCTAGCTACTGAATTTGGAGCTATAAGAGCAGTAAGGATAATAGAAAGGCCTAAGGATGGAAGGTCTTTGGGAATTTGTTTAATTGAATATGTTAATTCAGATAGTGCTCCTAAAGCACTACAAGGTATATCAGCAAGCTTTGCAAATAAGTTTGAGGGCCGCCCATTATATGTGGTTCCTTTACCTCTTCACGGAGAGTTACATATTGCTTTGGATAATATTACTCCTCATTGGAGTAGGGGCGGAATTATTACTGAGGAGATTTTGGCAATGATATGCCAATTAGTTGGAGTTGATGTACAGACTGCAGGTCTAGAGATCCAGCCAGAGACAGGCACTATTGTTGGTTTTGTACAGCCTAGATTTGCTGATTATGCATCATACTACTTCCCTGATGGTACTCCGTCTTGGTTTCCTCCTTTATATGTTGAAGCACTTAAGCATTTAAAAGATCTAATTCCTCCATCTAGACTTCAAAACAGACCAGCAGCAACAGCTTCAACCAAACATCCTTCATCCAAGGCAAGATCCAACTTTAACAATATTTCTAATAATGCTGGTATTACCAATTCAAATTATGTTAATATTGAAAGCGATTCAGATCAATTAAATCACTTTGATGAAGATATTGGAGGAGTAAACAGTGGAGAAATGAAAGATTCGACTTTATCTCATAATAATGCCAATCACCATACAAATTCTGCTTTAGGAGACCATCCAAATAAGGGATTAAAAAAGAGTCATGATAGTAGCTCAGGACCAAATTTGAGTAGTAACTATAACAATTCTAATAATAATAATAATCAAAGTATGGAAGAGAGTTATCAATATAGTAATAGTGGACGTGGATCTAAGTCTGTTAAATATGAACATGGTTTGTCTGATCACCACTCAACAGGACAAAGCGGAGGATGTGAAAGTAATAATGGAGATATGGTTAATTCATTTAGGGATGATAACGAACATTTCAATACTGGCGGAGGACAAGGATCTGGATCAGGAGGAGGTGGCCAAAGTAGCAGAAGGTTTGCTGGCCAAAGACGTGATTATAGAGAAAGAGGAGGAGATCGCGCGGAAAGAGGTGAGCTTGAGAGAGACAGGGAACGAGGGGATCGGGGTGAAAGAGGAGAAAGAGGAGAAAGGGGGGAACGTGGAGATCGAGGAGATCGAGATCGAGATCGAGATAGAGATAGAGACAGAGATAGAGATAGAGATAGAGATAGAGACAGAGATCGAGGAGAAAGAGGTGAGCGAGGAGAGCGAGGAGAGCGAGGAGAAAGAGATAGAAATAGGGATAGAAATAGAGAAAAGAACGACAGAGATCGGGTAGATAAGGGAGATATTAAGGCTGAGAGGTCTGAAAAGGAAAGACACAGAGATAAAGATTGGGAAAGAGATAGAAGTGGAGATCAGGAAAAAGGTTCAACGAATAAAGGATCAGGAGGGTCATCAATGGTAACTTCTAATATGAAGGAAGGCTCTGAGAGAGGGAGCGGAGGAGGAAGCGGTGCTAATAGTAAGAAATCTTCGGGAGGATCTACTACTCTAGGCGGAAATTCTTTAGAGTACGGAAAGTCTAGCAAATCTTCCTTGAAAAAACATAGATCATCTAGTGAAAGTTCTAGGAGTAGAAGTCCTCAAAGGAAGTCATCTTCTAAACATGTTAGGAAAGATTTGGGTAAATTTTCTTCAAATTCGTCAAAGGAAAAGCCATGGGAAGGTAGAAGCTCCGGCGGAGGCGGTAGCAGTGGTAATAATGGCTCAAGAGGGTCTAAGAATTCTTATAGAGAGAGTAGGTCATTAGCAGAAAGAGGAGGATGGGAAAGGAGGAGTAATAGGAGATAAAAACGCAAATAGAGAGTTTGCCATTTCTTGGAAAATGAGCATTATATTATTAATCGGTACTATGCATAACTAGAAAGTATGTATTACTTTTACCATGGCTACCACTACTTCCACCACCTAAATATCAGTTTTTTTTATTTTTTAATATTATAAGAAATGATCAATTCAGTATTGGAAAAGTATATAATTCTCCAACACTACATTACTATTATATTATATATTAAATTGAGAAATCTTACAGTAGCTTTAATGTGAGGAAGCTAAGCCTAGCCATTAGATTAGGATAAGTTAAGTATATATTTATGCCAGTATAAATTAGTTAAACTAAGACTTTTCTTTCTTTTCAGTTTATATTTGTTGCGAATGAGAAGATTAAGATTAAAGTTTGTTAATTTAAAGATTCTAAACTTTAGCATATGGAGCTTTGCAAGCCTAATTCAAATCTGAAATGCATGCGCAAACTTTGGCGCCAATTCGAGGAGGAAAAACCCCTAAACATTTGGTCATTACCTAAAGGATGTTGATAAAGGTTGTATAAGGAATTCCGATACAAATCTTGTACCGATTTAAAGGTACTGAAATAATTTTAAGTTTTTGAGCATTTGGAATTCTTACAATTGGTTGTGCCCAAGAAAAGTGAGCTTCAGTTATAGATAAGTCCAAAATATGTGAAGCTGGAAGCTCTTCACCCTCCTTAAATAAATAAGAAAGCTTTATCCTAACCCAATGGCACTCTTCCGATAAATTCTTTTGGAAACCACTTTTAAAGAATCCAAATAGTTTCAATACTGGAACCACTTGGTGGTCATTACCCACATTTGCAGTTTCAGAAGAAGTTCCTGAAGGATTAACACAATCTTTGTTGTTCTGTAAACCCAGAATTTCACCCCTTAAGTAAATATGTGGAAGAGTCTTCTGTACAAGCAGTATGGGCGGGAATCTCCCCACATGCGCAAGTAAATGCATGCATGCATGCAAAATTGTGTCAGGTCTGACATTTTGCCATAGGCGGGACTCTAAGTCAATAGAATAAGCATTTTCGGGGAATTTTGAGTGGTTTTCTGACAAAGAAGATGAAGAAGGATTATCATTGTTAAGGATGGAGTTTCGGAGATAAACTAGTGAAAAGGATGATTTTTCACCAGGTTTGCGAGGATTCTTTGAAAGAGAAGTCAAAAGATCATTTGGATGTTTTCTTAGGTTTAATAGAAAAATGTTTGCAAGGTTTTCGGAACTAACATTTCTTCGAACAAACTGCCACTTTACCTGGGGAAAAGTGTTAAATTCAATAAGTTTGAATATATTGAAAGCATTATCAATAAAACTTTTTTCAATAAGAATATTAAATTTGGGTATTTTTTGGCCCAAGGCCAAGAGCAGAGTCTGTTTTAATAAGTCTGAGCTCTTATTAATAGATTTTTGATTATTTGGGTTATCTTCTATTTCAGAGAAGGACTCCATTGCAAATTTCATATAAGAAATAAGAACTTTCAGAGTAATCTTTTTAAATGACCAGTAAATTTGAGTTATAATTTGGTAGGTATGTGTGGAAATAGGTTTTGCAATATTTGCAAGTCCAAATAAAGTCTTAAGAATGTCCACTAAATAAGAAAGAGTTACAAAATGATCAATTTGTTGATTATCTGATTCATCATTGAATCTTGAATTGAAGCTTTTTGAGAAAAATTCATTAATCTTATGGATTGCTAAGAAATATATACTCGAAAAGAAGCAGATATTGGAGTTATTAATAAATTTGAAGTCAGACTCGATATTTATTATGATGTACCTGAGTTGGATAACAAGGTCTTTTTGCAAAGTTAATTGTAAGGATGAGTTACTTTGATATTCAGAAGCTTCATTAGTTCTTAAAAACGACATAATACAATCATAAAATTGGGTAATATATACTAAAATATGAATCCAAGCACGACTTTCAAGAGTATAGAGCTTTATTGATTCGAACATTGCTTTAGAAATTTTGTATCTTCTAATAACTGCAAAGTACTTGGCATATTTGTAGGTATTAGTTATATGTAAACATGGTAAAAATGACAGAATCATTTCTTCATCACATTCTTGAAGCTCAATTTTGTCTTTTAAAGTTTCTTTTCTAACCATTGAATCTAATCTATGAAAGTAAAGACAGCAAAAATAAAAATTGGACAAAAGTTTGGTTATTTCTTCTTGGTTAAGAGTTTCATTAATTGGGAGATCATTCTGACCATCCAAAAAAGCGTATTTGTATAGATTTCTAAGTAAGGTCAAGAACATTATTTCAGGATTATTATTATAGGATAAACCAATTCTTCGGTATTTATTTTTCTGAGTAATCCAACTTGGGATTAAGTCAAAATATAAAGCTTTAATGGTTTTTTCTGAAAAGAATAACAAAAATTTATCCATATGTAAGTTACTTTGAGAAATTATCCATTCAATAAAGTTTGAGCTCAATTCTCTAATAAGACTTTGGTCTTTTATATCAACTTGATGGTAATTACCAACAATATTGAGCAAATAATAGGATTTACAGAGTATAAAGTTAAGTATAAAGTAAGATTCAAGAAGTTTAGGATTTTTTTCTTGAAATGGTTGAAATATCTCAAGTTCTTTGATACCCTCCAAAAAATGAGCTATAGAAAGCACCAATTTGATAAAAGATCTATCATAATAAAATTTATGGGTACCCAAAATTTTTCCATGATCAAGTTCTAGTCCTATATTAATTATGGAAGAGAGAATTGAAATGTACTCACAAACTCCATCATTTGAGCAGAAATATTCTTTTGGTAGATTAGAAATAAATTCAATGAATTCTTGGACAATTTGATTTAAGTTAAATATGAATATGGTTTCATCTTTGACAATTTTGTTATCAACTTCAATATTAATATTATTTTCTTTCAGTTCAAAATCCCATATAAATAATACCTGGCCCATTTCCAAGTAAAAAGTTAATATTGACTTCATCGCTTGACTTAAAATCTTGAAAAGAATCGACTCATGTTCCTCCTTAGGGTATTTACTTGAGCTATTACCAAAAATCTTAAAGCTGATCAGATTCCAAATACCTCTCATCCATTTCATATGATCAAGTGAAACTAAAGGATGATACAAGGAAGTTTTAGTCATAGCTTTAAATCCACTTTCAATAAGATTATAATATGGACAATAATTAATAGTTCCAAGTAAATCCTCAGAAAGCAAAAGATTCAATTCGTCCTTAATCATATTATAACATACAACCTTGACATCTTGGAACTTATTTGGGATGTTATTAAAGATTTCAAAAATGATGACAAGAAATTCTTGATTTGAATATTCACAATTCATTTTAATGCATTGGAGATTTTCATCATTTAAAGTATTTTCTCTATTAATTTCATCCAAGCTCAAATTCTTTTCGAGCTGACACAATTGATCAACAATACTCTTTACAGCTTCTTTTGTTTGAATATCTTTAATTGCAAATTTGAATGAATTAAGCATCTTCAGAACTACAAAGTAAAATTGACAGTTATTATATTGTACCATCAAAGAAAGCAAGTAATTCAAAATCTCAATATCAGAGTTGATTAGAGAAGATAAGATGGATGGTTGGGTTAGAGGTAACTTGTTTTTTCCAATAGGAAACTCATCTTGAAGAATTATATCCAAAATCTCCAGTTGAATATTTTCATTCCAATGATATAAAAGTTTAATAACTCCAGAACAGATTTCAGAAAGAGCATGTTTATTTTCAGTAATCCAATTTTTACCATTTAGAATATATTTGACATTCTGAAATGCAATATGTCTCACTGTGGGGTGGTTTGTTTGAATAAGAATCTCAATAAGTTGTTCCCAACCAGATTTGATTTGAGCTACATTCTGATTTCCATCCAAGATCTCAAACAACAAGCAGTCTCCAAGAGTGTTAATTAATGTACATAGCTCTGAAAGCTGTAATCCTGGCTTTCTAAGCTTACTACAAACTTCCAAAACTGACATTTTATTATTAACAATAAAATTTGCAAAGCTTTCGAATTTCTTTCCATCTAACAATAATAAGCTTCTTAGCAGATTCAAGTATTCAAATTAATCAAGATATTCTCATCTCTCATAAATTCGTGAAGGAATTGGTGCTAATTTAATTTCATTAATTTTTCTCCGCCTACTAGAGCTTTTTGTTGATCACCAAAAGGCGCCAAATGCTACCAATAGTCTAAATTATACATAAATTTACTATTAAAAGTAATATATATTAAGAGTAATATAATTACTTATATTTATGTTATATAAATATAAGTAATTATATTATTATAATATATAATAAATAATATAATATTTCCGGTAGAAGACTCAAGTAATATTTTGAAAATTTTGGACAATAAGAAATTGGGACATTCAAAAATAACAAACCAAGATTAAAGAGTAAAGTGTGAAAATATTAAAAGAATCTCTTTTTTTTGCTCGCAATCATGAAAAAATATTTTTGATATTAAAGTGCATATTTACCTGTGAGCTAATATATAATATATAGAAAAAGACTATAGATAAGAAAAAGCCCGCCTACATGCGATTTATTATAATATTTAATAAAATTGCAATAAATTAATGGGAGCTATTGGCTTTATGTTTGGGGATAAAAACAAAATCACTGGGGACTTTTCCGAGTATCATTTCAGAGATTTTGATCCAGTCACTAGAGTTACTTGATGCTAACATAGTTTCCAGATCATTTCTACCAATATATTTGGGTGTTCTCCAATTAAAGTTTTGAGTATGAATAGGCTGTTCAAGAATACCAATTGGGATATACCTGTGGAAGAATGAAAGAAATTCAAGTAGGAATCTTCTAGTAAGCGCAATTCCCCTTTTATCGGTACCCCAATGTTCTAGTCCAAGATTGACATATTGCTTGATAATATCAAATCTCTCACTAGCAGAAATATCCCAATTCCTATTTTCTTTGATTTCAGTAAAGATCCAGGGTTTTAGTAAAGCTCCTCTTCCAATCATTACAGAATCGACAAGATCATTTTGGATATGTTGTTGGTAATCTTGAAAATTAATAATATCCCCACATCCAATGATTGAAGGACAAATAAGAGAATGATTACTATTTTGAATATTATTGACAACTTTGTTTGAATATAATTTGGAATTTAATACTGAACAATATTTAATATAGGACCAATCAGCTTCTTTGGTATATCTTTGGAATGAAGTTCTACCATGTATAGTTAAAGCATCAATTCCAGAGTCACAAAGAATATTTAAAATTTTGTGAGTCTTCATATTGTGGTAAATTACTGGCCAGTTTTCAAAATTTTCAAAGTAATCCTTTTCAGAAAGATTTTTATTAATAGGTGATCCTCCATGACTCATTCTAACTTTGACAGTAACAAGTTTACCATCCATAACTTTTTTAAGCCCTTTAACCATAGTTTCAAGTTCTGAAACTCGATCAACAAGTATACTTCCAGCGCCTTTATCATGAAGAGATTTTAATGGACAAGCAGCATTAATATCAATAAAGTCAAATTCACAATGCTCATTAATGAATTCACCAGTTTTAATAATTGTAGATTTGTTACCACCAGCAAGTTGAATACCAAAATATTTTTCTTCTGGGCTTTTTTTAAGTAATGCAAGCTCAGAAGCTTTCCCAGAAAGGATTTCATTGCATAATACCATTTCACTTACAGTGACATCAGCTCCAAATTTTAAACAAAGTCTTCTAAATGGAAGATTTCCAACGGTAGTAAGTGGAGCAAGGATGAGTTTATTTCTAAAGATTTTATGCTTACATTTTTCTTTTTCATGTATGGAGATTCCAATCAGCATATCTTCAGTTGAAAGCTTTAATTCTTGTTGTATTTCAATATTTGGTTGATTATTTATTTCAGTAATAGTCTTTGGGCCCTTTTCATCAAGAGATGTTGAGTTATCAGTGTTTTTTAAACCTACTAATAAGGGATTGTCAAAGTTTTGGGCTTTTTTACAATTTGGTTTTGGATTATTTTTTTCACAATCTTTTAAAGTTTTATTTGTACTTAAAGCGTAATTATCAAAAAAATCTTTGGTTTTAGGAAAATTCATCGTTTTTTTTCTTAACCCAGTTCTTAATTGGATATCAATAGTATTCTTCTCAAATGAATTAAAGAATTCTTCAAGATGCTCAGGAGTAACTTTTTCACCTTTACTGTTAACATTTGCCATAATAGATTCATTAAAATGTGAAAGTCCAAATTCACAATTAAGTCCAAGGTGACAAATTCCATAATTTTCAAAAAGAGGACATGACTTTTGAATTAGAAGAGATTCTTCATGATCACGAATTTTCGATTCAGCTTCTTCACGTTTAATTTTTAAGAATTCTTCAATGTTGTGGCTTTTTTTACAAGTATTATGATCAAGCTTACATTCTCCAAAAATTGCAATATTTGAGCAAAGACGATCTAAGTCATCCATTTTTGCAATATAATTCAGATTTTGAGACCTCTCACTGGCTTTAAAAGATCCTCTAATACTTCTTTTCTTTGAAGAATTGGCTTCATTTTGGTCTTCCTTCAGTTTTTTCACTTCTGAAATTCCAGTCTCATTCTGACATTTCGATGATATTAAAGGACTCAAGTATTCCATCATTATTGGGGCTTCACTATTTTCTATACATTTTTTTACATAGTCCCTTCTTTCTGAATCTATTGGGATTTCATTGGATGGTTCCCCCATATTTTTTCAGAGTTATAATGACCTAAAATCCCGAATTCCAATTCCAGCTTTTTATAAAGTAATTTATACACCTTCTTTTACCTAACAAGTTTATTTTTAATTTAAATTGGGTTTCAATAATTCAACAAATTTGACTATTTATATATAAATTTCAAAGGTGACGTGTTGGCGCCAACAGTGACCGGTATAGAGGTTGTCATAAGGAGAAAAAAGATGGCAATGCATGCAAAATAATAAATTACCAATTTTGGAGGGAAAATATTTGTATTAAAATGTTAATGAATTAAATAGATAATTATAATTAAACAAACATATATATTAGAGGGAATAGTTGAAGAATGTGGAGGATAAAATGGAAGAATATTTAAAAATTATAAGTTAGCTTATTAAAGAAGATGAAATAATGTGTAAATTATTAATTAAATGGTTTAAATTTATCATCAGATTAATGAATAAGCATATATATGTGTGAGTTAAAAAAGGATTGAATAAGAAAATATTGTAAAAGATGAAAAAATAATGGTATAATTATTATTTTTTAGCTTCAATACCTTGTTGTTGGGCCTTGATTTGTTCCATAAGGATGGAATTTATGGCATCGAAAATCTTATTCTTATCATTAAAGGATTTGGAAATCTTTTCAATCGATTTTTTGATCATTTCAATTTTATTATCAAAATGTACTTTAGCCTTTTCGATTCTCATTTCAACATGATAACCAGTACCAATATCAACCAATACATTCTCAACATCACAAATGGTTGCATCTACATAAATTGATTGACTAATTGGAGCTAAAATGGTATTATCTTTGTTTTCAGGTTTAAGTTGTTCCAATGCTTCTCTGGATCCATTAAATCTATTCAAAACAACATTTAATTGTTGGATTCTAATTGAAAGCTCGTTCATTTCATCTTGGGTTTGATCTCTAAGTTGAAACAGCTTTGCTGGAGGAAGTGAACTAAGTTGTATGGTTTCAACTTTATTTCCACTATTATTTGGTGCATTTGAAGCTGTCATGATTTACAGAGAATACCTATATCAAATTTTTAAATGATTAATAAATAAAAATATTCAGTTTATATCAGGGCTGGAGTTAAATCTTTGGTTTAATTAAAGAAAAATAAAAAATGAATTTCAATACAATTCCAAGTAATTCGTGGTTGAATAAATTATATTGTTGATGAAATATATGATATATTTATATATTATTTCTTCAATATAAATATACTTTATTAAATCTTCTCTTTAATTGGTTTTTTTTTTTCAGATTATCACTTGGATATGATTATTTAAAGAAATATGGCATTAAGAATGATAAGAAATTCTTTTACTAATTTATTTAACCACTTAATATTGTAAGATTAAGACTTATTCTTTGTTTTCTTTTTCCTTCCTTTTCTTCTAGTTTCTTGGTGGAGACAAGAAGCGCGCCTGTGAATAAAGTTTAATAAAGGAGGAAAGGAAAAAAAAAAAATCCAACAAAAAAATATAGTAACAATAAAATTAAACTATGGTTATACTCTAAACACAAAGTGAGTTATATTTAAAAATGGAATCAATTTTATATAAAGTGAATTGCCGTCCAAATTTAACCTTATTAGAATACTAAAGCTTACCACGTGTCATATTGTGACATCTGAGGGAGAGTTTAATTATGGCAATGGCGTCTAATAAGAAGAAGATAATAAGTGGGTAAGCTGAAAATAATTGAAGAATAGAGTGTGAAACAATTTAAGAATAAAAATGGGAACTCTACACAATGAAAAGAGACTTACAATAACAAAGTGGATCAATTTCTAGTATCACAAGTTATCAGTACCAAGTATACATATACTTTTACCGCAACTATCACAATAATAGATATTCCTTTTCTTATTAATCATCCCAATTCTTTTAAAATACATAAAATATTAATATAAAATCAGCCAAATATTATAAAATATAACTAAAAATTTATTCTTAAATTAATTCCCCACGCCAATAAAAGCGCTCAAATTTTGATAAAGACACTGCAATATTTGTATAGCGCCGGTACTAATGAGATTCCCGCCTAATGTGAGGAAGGGGGTGGGAAATAGGGGAAAGAAAAAAAAAGGTTTTGCACATATTGTGCAAATAAGTTAATAAATAAAAAAGAGATAGAAATAAGGTATTGGCGGAAAAGAGTAATATGATACATATATATTATATAAATAATAATATTTACATATTTAAATAATATATATAAGTTAATTTAAAGGTCACACTTAAAAAAGTATACGTAAGTAAATAATTAATAATTGGGTATATTGAATTTAAAAAGTCAAATTTATGTATTTAATAATAGTAATAATTCAGACTGAAAGTTAATTTTAATAGGCTCCAAATTTTTAACTGCAAAAGATTATAAAATCAAAATTGGTAATGGCAGTAAAACACAACAATTAATATTATAGTGAGGAGAAAATACATTATTATATCAAATAAAAAGCAAAAATACGTATTGGTACAGGTCTTAAAGTTATATTAAAGTACAATTAATACGTAAAAAGCAGAATTTACATATATCTCAAGTTTAAATTAAATCGTGTTTATTGGTTTGTGTGAGGGAAAAGCAAGTATTGGTTGACAAAGCAGACTATATTTTTGGTTAAGAATTTGTTCAAATCGTGATAATTGAGAATGTAACTAGAGGGAAGATTAAATTCCAGACTTAGAAAGAAAAGTTTGATTGTATTTTTTTTGTTAAACAATAATAATAATAATAATAATAAGGTTACATTCAAGAGCAATAACAAGATATATATATTTATAAAAATATATTTGATGAATATGTAAAAGATATAATGTATGTATATTTTTGCTTATATATAATATAATATATTAATACGTGTATGAACATTTATATGGAAATTGGAATAATCAAGTTATTGAAAAGATATATATAATATATATATTATATATCAGCAAGGAGAGAGTGAATTTTTCTTCCTTTCTATATGAGAAAGGTAAATTATAGTACTAAAATTGATTGATCATTCAAGTAATTTAAAGACCTTAATAGATAAATACTTAGTTTAATATAAAAGTGATCACATAAATATAACAAGTCAGAGATATGGAGAACTCTAACATTGGAATACAAGGTTTGAATCCTATGATTGGAGCATGCATAGGTAATGTGAATAATAGTAACAATAATATTGGTAATAATAGTAGTAATAGTAATAATGGTGGAGTTGGAGGAGGTGTTACATGCTTAAATGCGTCATCAGCTTCTTTAGGATTCCAAAATGGTCTACCTTTGGTTGCAGGAGGAGGATTATTAGGACAAAATGGAGGTATTTCTATCCAAGGTCCACATTCTCAGATGAATGCAGTTACAGCAGCCAATCAATTCTTGGCCCAACAAATTGCAATGGGAGGAGGGAGCCATCCTTCTTTTCCTTTTATGTATGGTAATTTTCCTAATAATGGTAGTCAACAGGGTCAGAAAATTGAACTTGGAGAAGAAGATGGAACCAAACCATCGAACTCATTAAAAGCTGCTGCAGCACAGATGATTCTTCATGAGATTAATAAGAATCGTAATCAATTACATCCAAATGCAACAAATACAATCGCTGGAGATGGAAGAGGAGGAGGAGGAAATGCGGGAATAACAGAACCAGCTCTTTCACAAGTTCAACTGAATGGCCAGTTTCAAATACTGGGCTCCAATGAAGATCTATCTACTTCAGCACAGACTGTTCCTCCTCAACCAACACTGGCGCTTACTCCTTTAGGACTAATCCCAATACTTCCCAAAGTTGTTGGTAACCACCAGTTTCAAGGCTTAAATCCTTCAGTACCTTCTCTTCCCCAGAGCCAATCAAATAAACAACAAATAAGCCAAGAACAACTACTCCAGGTTCAAAGACAAATCCAGAATCTCCAGAATGCGAACAACTCTTACGCATTAAACTCTAATCCTCCTAATAATGCTGCTAATTTCTTAGACATAATAAGTCAACCACCTCAGTCAACGGAAACAACGGATTCTAAATCTCAGTTATGTGTTGCGCTTGAAGAGCATGAACCAAAAGCCGAGGTAAGGCCTATAGTAGAAACTGAGAATATTTCAGCACAAAAAGCGACGAGCGCCGATGAGTTAATTGACAAAGAAGATTGTGGTATGAAAGGGATGGAAATTGATTCCAAAATGATGGGTGAAGAGAATACCTCCAGCAAAATAGAGCTCCAGGATCAGCAAGAAAATCTGGTGTCTCAACAACAGCAAGAAAAGTTTGAGGAGGTTCAACAACAGCAACAACAGCAACAGCAGCAACAACAGCAGCAGCAACAACAACAACAAATGTACCAACATCTTCAAATGCTCGCATTCGCTCAACAACAACAGATGTTACAAAGACAGTTACAGATGAAAGAATGGGCTTTGGCTGCAGCTTATCTAACCCAACAGCAGCAACAACAACAGCAACAGCAACAACAACAGCAACAACAACAGCAGCAGCAGCAACAACAACAACAGCAACAACAGCAGCAGCAGCAACAACAGCAGCAACAGCAACAACAACAGCTTCATAATCATCCCCATCTTCAGCAACTCCACGCTCTTCAAAATTTGGCGCCCATTCAAGGAATGCATCACATGCAATCATTTCCCCACATTGGCGCTCAAATGCAGCGGGCGGGCGGGTTGCATCCAGGTTTTCAGCCGGTACTACATCATCTTCAGCAACAACTTCAGTTACAACAGATCCAGCTACAACAGTCATTACAGTCTATGGCAGCTTCTGCTTCTAACTCAGTATCTGTTCCTGTTGCTATCCCAGCCCCTGGCTGCATTCCTATAGTTGGTGGTTGTGGGACAGTAGGAGTAGGTGCAAGACAAGGGGGAGGAATTGGAGACTTACAACAACTGCAGCAGCAACAGCATTTTCAACAGCAGCAGCAACAACAGCAACAACTACATAGTACTCACCATCACTCATTGATAGGAGACGAGTTGCGCGCGGTTTTAGGTTTAAGTGCTTCAGCAATTCGAGGAGTTAAAGTAAGTAAACAACAGACTCCAGAGGAGTTAGCTTCCTCTAGAAGAGGGTCAGAGAGCCTATTAGATGGCCATGGAAGTAGTGGTAGTCATGCTATGGATTTGATTTCTGGGCTAGGTGGATCTAATAATATTCGAATGGGCAATAATTCATCTAGATTAATAAATGGTTCAGGAAATGGAGAAATGTTGATTGATGATTTGGAGGGAAAGGCTACAATTTCAGCTCTTTCATCCTCTTCATCAATAGTTGGTTCTGGTACAACAGCTCAAAGTTCTGTAGGGAGGAGAATGAGTAGGAGAGCTGCAGGTAGAGGAACAGGAGCATCGAGGAGTTCAGGTAGATTCCAAGCTTCTAATTTACTTTCAATTATTGAAAGTGAACAAGCTATAAAGGGTACCCAAAACTCAAATCTGAATTCTATATCTTCTAAGGGAGGCGGACAAGATAGTACCGGCATCAATACAAAATCAGAACAGGGAGGGATTTCTATAGGCAGCGAAGGAATGATGGATCTTAGTGACCACACAGTTTCTAGTATGATAAAAAGTAATGGTAATGCTATTACCTCCTCTACAAACATTACTGGTAGTACCTACGGAAGATATGGCGGAAGTAATCGTATTAATGGCTCCCAAATGATTATTTCCCCTTCAGAATTAAGCAGAATTGAGAATCTTCATTTTAGTGTGGAGACTGTACCTCATTTAGTTAAGGATTATGTCCCAGCATTTTCTGGGAAATTTGCTTTCCTTCCACAACCACCTTTGGATGGATCATCTTCTACAGGAGACTATTCTGAATATTATTATTCTAACAATAGTGGTAGTGGTTCGCAAAACCATCATTATAAAGGAGGAGAGGGAGGAGGATTACAAGGAAATCAACAGGAAGGAGGAAGCATTTCTCAAGGACTCAGATCTAGAAGAGTTAAAAGTAGCAATGCCGATTGTAACAATGAGAATAATAATAATAATAAAGGAGAAGATGGATCTATGCAGCAAGAGATGCATCTCTCAAAACTTGTTCCGGATATATTGTCCAGCATTTGTGGAGGAGAAGGACTTAAAATGGTTGCAAAAGAGAAACTTTCCTTTTGGATGGATTTACCATGTAACATGGATAGAAAGAAAGCCAAAACAGGAATTGGCCCAAGCACAAGGGAAAGCTTAAGGAAGGAGCTTAAGAAGCAAGGAGAGCTATTTAGGCTTGTTTCCACAAAAGATGAGTTCTTATGTGATTCAAAGATGATTAGAGGAGCTGATATCAATAAGCTGTATTTAGATCTAATTCAGAAATCACAACAAAACGTACAGGCTATCAAGACCTGTACAGGAACTGATGATAACTCCTCATCCTCTACCACTTGCATGATCAACACTACCAACAATGTGCCAGATATTGCTGCTTCCACTGTTACTACTAATGATATCGCTACAGTCATTGCTAATTCTACTAATGCTACTACTGCTATTACTACTAACACTACTACTGCTACTACTGGCCTTAATTCTAGTACCACAACCGCATCCACAACTACAGTTTCTTCACCTTTGCTCCCTCCTATAGCATTTCCCACCAAAGTAATTGATACCAACCAACAAAATAATCTAACTCTCCCTAATATTAGTAATTTAAATGGTAGCTATCTAACTCCATCAAAAGAACCAAATTTTTTGACGAAGATGGAGGATGATCTCAAAGGGAAATTAATCCATCACTTTTCCCCCTCTACCATTACTTGTCCAGGGATCTCAATCTCATCATCCACCATTGAAACAAATTCCCCTAATAGAAGACTTACCCAATCAAGTATCGATAATTCTGATCACAGCGGAAATAGAACGGAGAACAGTAACAACTCTAATAATGACAACAATATATGCGGAGACAATTTAACTAAGACTTCCCCTAACCTTTGTAAACTCGATGGAGGAATCTCCAACCCACCAATCGCGCCCCATAGAGCAGTCCCCTGAAACCAAAATAGGGAGTATAAGAGAAAAGCAAGAAATGAAGGAGAAAGATTAACAAAAATAATTATATCTTTTGTTTCAGAAACATTAGATAAGACAATGAATGATGGTTTTTAAAACAATAATAGTTATTTCCCAACAATTTACTACATCATTATAATAAATAATAATAATACTGCTTCTTAGTGCTCTTATAATTTATCTATATCTCATGTTTCTCAAACTTAATTGCGAATTTTCTTTATTTCTTTATCAGTGAATTACGTGGATCTTCCCGCCTAGTTACCTAATAGGTATCGTATGCATGCATGCGATATTATATGTAATAAAATAACTAAGAAAAATGTAATGGAACGTAATTGTTCAGATATAATCCAAAGTTTTCTAATATGTAACGTAATATTGATTGTGATATATAAGATCCTTTAACATAATCATTTGTTAGAATGGCAATAGATAAATCAATTTCTGGAAAACAAAATGATAAATTACCACCAGTATCAAATTGACCGATTCCTTTAAAACAAGGTTGATCATCATCTTTTTGATTATTTTGATGATAATAAAGTTTTTTACATTCTAAAATTTGAAACCCAAGAGACCATTTTCTAGGACCTCCATATGTTAATATTAATCCTTCGATAGAATTATCAAAAGTAATTGATTCATTTTTAATAACTTGTTTTAATAATTCATCTCCTATAATCTCTCCTCTAATTAAGTGGTCATATAATTTTGCTAATGATAAAGATGTATATCTTCCATTTGTAGGTGGTATCCATTTATTTATTAATTTTTTTGAATTATATATTAAGGGATCTAATATATGTGGTTTTAAAAAAAAATACTCCAAGGTTGATAATTTAAAATTGATTTTTGTTTTGTTAAAATCTTGATAACCATAATTTTTTAATTTATATAAGTCAGATGATTTAAGTTTTTCAAGTACTTGTTTAAAAGATATTGAAGAAAACTTCATTTTTCTATTTACCAATGCACATCTTTCATAAAAATCAATCATATTAGCATTCTCATCATTATTATCTTCTTCATTATAATCATTAATATTTTTTTCCTTCTCTTTTTCCTTTTCTTTTTCTTCCTTATTTATTCTTTTTGGGGTTAACTTTTGAATTATTATATCTTTTATTTCATTCATCAATTGAGTACCATTACTATTTTCTAATTTACTTTTAATATTTGATAATCTCATTATACTTGAAGAAAATTCTTCTTGAGCAAAAAATGATGATGAAGAACGTGGGGAAAATAGAGGAAATAAGAACTTATTATTATTATTATTAGTCCCAATATTTGTTTCATCATACTTTTCAGATTGATAAATACTTACTTGGTCATTATTCAAGCTATACTCAGGTAAATACATCTTTATACCATCAGATAAATTAAATGGGTTTATTATATTTTCCTCTATAAACTTTGCTGTTGATTGATTTGTTAATAATGCTATCAATTCCGATAATATCCAACCTAAAAAATAAGGATTATATCGTGTAATTTGATTTATTGGAACCTGTGGAGCAGAATCTTCAATTATTCGGACCATCTTTTCATAATTTAACAATTCTTTTAAACCCATATCCTCTGGAAAAAACGATATTACACCAGATCTATGATTAAGAACATGCCTTAATGTTATGTTCCTCTTTCCATATCTTATAAAACCATCCCAATAATGACAAATTGGATCATCCAGAGATATATAACCCTTTTCCACACATATTAATATTGCAATTACCAAAATTCCAAGATTGATAAAGAAGCCATTAAATAATGTATTTTCATCAATCTGATTTCCATTTAATTCTCCCTTAATACCTTTTGAAATATTTACTAAATTCTTTCCATTCTTTATAACAGCTATTTGTAATCCCAATACATTATTTTCATTCATTATTTTTTCAATGTAATCGCTTAATCTCCTTTCAAATTTATTTGTAAATCTTCTTTTTAATAACTGTTGTTTATTTAATTCTAAATTAATTGACTCTAAATATAAGAATTGTTGTGCTCTTCTGGATAATATTTTCAAAATCGGTATACTCTCATTCAATTCAGCACATATACCACGTAATAACGATAAAATCCTTACAAAATATATTATATCATTTGGCCAGTAATCCATTAGATTTAAATCATTAATTTGTCCACTTTTCATATATGAAAGTTCCGTTGCTGTTTTATACGCTGCATATCCTGACTCCTATTGAATGAATTAATAATTACCTCTTTCCTGTTTATGTTTCTTTATGTTTTAATAAAGAAACATAACATTTATAATCTCTCAACTTACCCTTATTGAACTTTGATCTATTTTATCTATTTCAATTTCTTTAAAAACTATTCTCAAAGCATCCATATACATTTCAGGATCTATAGAATTTCTATGATCATTTTTGAATTTAAATCCCATTTCTTCAAATGATTCTATAAATCCCATCAAATTTAATGTTGAAATACTATATACCATTCTTTAAATAGTAAATTAAGAAATAATAATAACAATTTTTAAGAAAACTTACTTTGAAAATGCAATTTGTTTACTTTTATCAAAAATCTTAACCATTCCCCAATCCAAAATTGCTGGAATGTATTTTCTCTTTAGTTCATCATAAACCACTAAAATATTACTTGGCTGAGGATCACCATGAAAAAAACCATGAATATGAATCTGATAAGCAAAGGAATCACATAATATTTCCAATAATTCCCTTTTATTAACTCTATTTTCTTTTAATAGCATTTTATTTAATATATTAAAACCTTTAATATATTCCATTGTTAATATCTTTTCAGTTGTATATTCTGTATAAACTTTAGGAATAATTATTTCTATCCCTGAATCCTCAAACATCTCATATGCTCTCTTTTGATTCTTTAGCTCATTCTTAAAATCAAGTTCTGAATACGCAGAGCTTTTCCATTCATTTAGAATATGAATAGAATCAGAATAATCTTCTAACAGACCAAAAGCCCATGTTAATTGTTCCAAATTCTTCATATCATGATTAAGAGTCTCTTGAATATTTGGATACTGTATTTTAATCACTACTTTTTTCTCTCCTTCACTCAATACTGCTTTATGTACTTGAGATATTGATGCTGCTGCAATTGGCTTTTCTTGTATCTCTTTAAACACTTTTTCAATATCCTTACCTAATTCCTCCTTTAATATTCCTTCCACAATATTCCACTCCATACAGGGCATTATATCTTGTAATTTACCCAAATATGTCACATACTCTCTTGGAAGTAAATCTCCTCTTGTTGACAAAAACTGCCCCACTTTAATCCACCATCCTCGTAACTCTGATATATTTCTCCATATCAATTCAGCAAACTGAGAATGCTTACTATTCCAATATATATATTTTACTTCCTCAGGTAAATTTCTTGTATAAATCTGAGCTCTTTTGTAATGAACATATATATGAGTCCAACACCATAATGTTCTCCATTTTCTGTTCCAAGAATCTAGCTCATTCATTTATTTCTAAGAACAATTTATCGACTTATTTCCTTATCCATAAAAAAATTACTCCTCCTTTATTCACTTTGAACTTCTCTCTTTACTTCAATTGTTTGATTGATTCTTTCTTTCCTTTATAAATCATAAAATTATTGTCTATTTATTTACAAAGTTTAATTACTCGTAAAAAGACTAACACAAAAAAATAGAAAATAAAAAAATTTATTAATTAAATAAAATGAAAAAAGTAATTTAATTATATTTATCCACTGGAAGCCTCTAACACACCACTGATATTACCGGTGACAATGTTTGCATGCACTTTATCTATCAATTAGTGGTAGGGTTTTACCGCCATACGTGTCAATTCCTTTCCTTATAAATAAAATAAATTTTAAAGTTAATAAAAAGAAAAAATAAGTATATACAAGAAATTGTGTAAACAAACTATGAAATATGAATTGCAGAGAGCAAAAAACCTGAAAAAATTGGTAGATTTGCATCCATTGTGGGGTGAGTCCTTTGGTCAATAATTTGATGCTCTCTAATAAAGGTTTCTTCAAGCTTAATACCAATAAAAGGGTGGAATTTCGAATTATCAACTCTTGTTGAGAGAGATAAATCTTGGTGGATTTGGAGTAGCTCTGTTGTCATAAAAGGAGTGAAAATGAGAAGCTTACCTCCTGGCTTGAGATATTCTTGCGTGACTTGTATCATCTTTTCTATATCGAAATAAATAGTTTTCTCATCAATAATACGATTAGACTCGGAATTATCATCTTGGATATGATTAGAATGGTTATTGTTGATATCATTGCTATCATTTTTAGTGTTTTCTATCGAATTTTGTTTTCTATTATTTTGCAAGTTCACGGTTGTTTGCCATTTAACTTGATCAATTACTAGAATAACTGTATCTACTCCTTCTGAATATAGGTTTTCAAGCATATTAATTCTATTGTAAACTCTTTTCTTTTTATTTTGGGATTTTTCGTCATTCAGATCTCCTTTTGAATGTGTATTAATTTTATAATTAAGCCATTCATGTTTTATATCTAATTTTTCTGTTAGAAAACCTTGATTTTCATCATAAAATTCATCAGGTAATTTTTCCATTTCCTTATAAAATATTTCTAATGCTGACATTGGAATTGTATGATAGTGTACTTTTGGTTTTTGATCATTTACTATTGCTTCAAAGTTTATTGCAAGCTTTCCATGAAAGTACCCTTCAAAAGTATCAAAAGTTAATTTATTCATTGATATTTCATATAAACTTCCAATATTACATAACTGACGATATATTGATCCTCCAACTACACCATTACTCAAATTATCATATAAAAGTACTTTACTACCAGATGAAACGTTACCGTGAGTTAATATGTTTCCTATTGTTTCAATTCTAACAGTACATTGACCCCATCTTGGCCCAACTGAATTTGGACTTAGCTTATCAGATCTAATTTTTGGTTGACAGCTTGAAGTTTCTATAATATTCAATAGTGTAGATGGCAGTAATATAATTTGTTTTAAATATCTTAATTGCAATTTCTTAATGTACTTTTCTTTAGAAAAGTTTGTCTTATTCTTAAAAGAACTACTTGATAATGCTAAAGATCTGATCAAGTTACTATCATTTGCCTTGTTTAATGATAAAATTTCATTTCTTTTTCTTTTTACCTTTTCTAATTTATCTTGTTCATCTCCTGATTCCTTTTCAGAATTGGAGTCATCTGAATCTACCTCAACCTCTCTACCTAAAAGCTGATTATATCTTGTTCTTTTCTTTTTCAATTCTTGCATATTATTAATACTTTTTTCTTCATCTACTTGATTATTCTCGGCATTAGCATCTATACTCAAGATATCTTTTAATATTTCCTCACTGTTTAAAATTGAACCAATTACCCATTTTCCATCTTCTAAGCTTAAAGTACTATAGTAGTTTTTACCTATTATATCTGAACCTTTGATGCTATATTTTCCCAAATAAAAGTTTTGAGAACTATCCTTAATTTGGATAAGTTTCTGTGAACCTGTTATCTCCCTAATAACTACATAATCTCCCAAATTTATTACATTTCCTGTCATATCCAGAAAACACTCGACTCTTTCAAATCAAAATTCTTGTTTTTCACAATATTTACTTTCGATTTTTTTTCTCCACCTTTATGGTTTTTTTTGACCAACACTCAATTGTATTGCCAGAGTCTGGCGCCAAATCAACTTATTTTTTTTTTAATATCAAAATTTTTATTTGGCTATCTTACAAATAGTAAATTAAGATCTAAGAGAAAGTTACTACTAAAAAAGGTAAATAAAAAAGTCGGAGCATAATTGAAACAAAGCGTATTTATTTAAAACAAAATTAAAAATATTAAAACTCTAAGGATTTAACTTGTATTAGTTGTTAAATATCATGCTATTTTTTTTTTGAAAAACCACATCACTTATTAAAGTCTCATTAATTCGTAATTTCTAAGCTGCAAAAATTACTATAGTAATACAAATAATAATGATAAATTACAATCATAGGGACTCTATAGAAAATTTATAAATTTGCATGCGCTTTTGCAATGCATGCAAATTTATAATCTTTATTAAATACTAAAAATTAAATATACTGGTGCATACAAAATATTCTAATTGATAATTCAATATTATAAGTAATATATTTATTAACTAGTATAAAAAATCAATGCATTAAATTCAAAAAATAAACTGAAAATTCAACTTTAAAGGATGAATAATTATTTTTAATAACTTGAATATTTCTATAATCAACACCGATTATTAAATAATATTAATAATAACAATAACATGGTTTATATTCAAATTAGATGAAAAGTGCAATTTTTATCTATTAATCAATTTTTTTAATACGTATGCTAAACAAAAAGTTGCTAGTGTTGGCGCGCAGTTTTTAGAATAAGAATTTTATGTAATCTGTTAAGGTAATAAGTTAATTTGGGTGAAAAAATTAAAATAACAAGAGGATTGGGAAAGTATCAATATGGATGATAGTGCTATGGGGTTGAATGCTGGGGTTTCCGGAAGGAAGAGGCGACTATCTTCCGATGATGAAGAAACCCCCATCAAACAATTAGAAGTTAGCATAAAAGAAAATGCTGATGTTTCATCAAGAGAATCTACCCCACAAATTATGGTTAACAAATCTACAAGGTCAAAAAGGGTTCTCAGTTCTGATAGTAGTGATGGCTGCAAATCTTCAGGAGATGAGAGCGAAGAGTCGGCTAGTAATTTTCAATCACAACCATCAAATTATACAACATCTGAGGATGAATCAGATAATAAGTCGTCAGACAACGAATCCGATGATGAATCAGATTCTTCTTTGTCTACAAGAGGTAGAAGAAAATTAGTTAAAACTGAAAATGGTACTCCAGTTATATCAAAGCAAATTAAAAGTGAAAACAAGCAAAAAAAAGGAACTTCAACAAGTAAAAAAGCTTCTACTAAGTCTAAATCTAATGTAGGTTCTAAAACTAAATCTAAGGCAAAAGGTAATACTGGAAATAAAACAAAATCTGTTGTTAAAAAGAAGCGAGTTTCTGTAGAAAAAGATCCGAATTCTCAAGACTGTTCTTCTGACGAAGAAGAAAATACTGCTTATGTTCCTCGAAGAGATCGTGACCATAAGCAAATATTAGTTGCTGCCATTTTATGTAGATGGTGGCATGCACTCCCAGATTGGCCTCCACCAGATACTGATTACCAAGCACTACTTAAGGAAAGAAATCTAAGGCTCGTTTCTATCGATGATTGGGAAGAAGCTCCTGATGTTGATGAAGATGGATTTTCAAAGGTTTACCAGCTATCTGAGTATATTGGTGTTTTCAGAGACTCAAAGGGTAATGCCCATGATTTAAGACCCAAAGAAAACAAGCCATGTTATTCAAATTTAATTAAAATGGAGGAAAGCAAACTTTATGAACTACTAGTTACAGCTCTAGAAAGTCAAATAAAAACATTAGAAGCTGATTCACCAGGAGATTCTAAGCTAATTAACGAATTAAAGGTTGAACTTATTGAGGCTCAAGCCTTGTTGAGCCGTAGAACATCAAATAAAAAAAAATAATTCTCTCACTATATATATTTGTTAACATATCAAACATGTGTATATTTTCAGTTTTTATTTTTTATTCTAATTTCATATAAACGCTTAATATCATTTTAACTATTTCTCCCCTTTTTTTCCACTTATTTTGCGCGTTTAATAGTTAAGCTGTTTTTTGCATGCTCTATTTATATTTAACATTTGGGCTACCCCAAAATATTGCGCCAAACTTTTTAGTAAATTTCATGTTAAAAAATTACGCGGTAAAATGAGCGAGACGCCTAAAATAATGAAATATATATTGATATAGAAAAAAAGTTAATTTTTAAAACTTCAATATAAAAAAGGCGTCTCTTATATAGATTAAGTATAGTACTTAATTAAATAGTAATAATTATTTATTAAAGTTACTATTAAAAAAAAATTACGTATAGGTTGCCATTTAACCAGGACACTTAAAATTCAAAGTTAAGATCTTTATAGTCTTAATTAGTTGATAAAAAAGACCTAGTTTAAAAATAGCTTAAAACGCTTTGTTGGTTAACTTAATAATCCAAGATGGCAGCTGTTTCAATGAATGAATTACCACAATCTCAGGTTCAAGAGTTAATCTGCTCTTATGCAGCTTTGGTTTTATCCGACGGTGGCGTTCCAGTTACATCTGAAAACATCAAGAAGATTATCTCTGCAGCTGGCGGAAGCGTTGAGCCATACTTCCCAGGTTTGTTCGCTCAGGCTTTGTCCACTACTAACGTCAGTGACATCGTAGCAGGCTGTGGAGCTGCTTCCGTTGCTGTACCAGTTGCTGGTGGTGCAGGTGCAGGTGCTGCTCAAGATTCTGGAGCCTCTGCTGCTGCTGATGACAAGAAGAAGAAGGAAGAAGAGGAGGAAGAAGAAGGTGATTTAGGTTTCTCATTGTTCGACTAAATTTACTTTAAATAAGTTAAAGGAGAACGATTTTGATTCAACAATGACACTAGAATTGTTAGTTAACTATAGTATTGTTGTTTAAGACCTTATTATCTTGCCTACACATATTTCTATTTTTCTACAAACTTGTGTAAGAACGCTATATTACATCCCAAATAACCTTTTCCTTGCCATTTTTTGGGAACTAGATCGATACTCTTTTTCTCGAATTCAAGTAAATTTAGGTCTTTATAGCTTAAGTTAGAATTATCTATAAATGTTGAAAACTCGGAAAGAAGTTCCTCAGGTTGTTTGCTATTGCTTCTTAATAGAGTAACTTTGATTGATTTATCTAAATTATCTTGTACAATCCCCGGCAATTGACCTATCAGATGTTTTGATTCTTCTTGTGAATGTAACTCGGATTCTGATTTAAGGCTTCCAAATTCCAATAATAAATCTCCTGTCCTTATACCACTTTGAAATGCTGGTGATCCTTCCAAAACACTATTTACATATCCAAATGGATAATTTAGACATTCTGAAGCATTGCATCTTTGGCTTTTTTCTGACTTATTAATTGGAACATAAGTCTTCTCTTTGCTATGAATATCAAATAGTTTTTCTTCAATTTCTTTCATAACATTCGAATAATCAGTGTTTAATAATGCAATCCTATTTCTTGCTCTTCTTACTGCATATATATCTATATCTGACCTTGGAAACCCCTCACTATCTACAAGCTTTCCAGAAATACCAACATCTGGACCACATGAATTCAAGAACTCCGTTAATTCACTTACCTCCTTCTCTATTTCACCCTTTCTCTTTGCTAATTCTTCCATATTTACATTAATATTATATCTAGTATTATTAGTATTTCATTCTTCAGTTAGAAAAAAAAAAAATCACATTTTTGCGCGCCTTAGTCTCATTAAATTGAGTTGAGAATTAATACATGATGAATAAAATAAAGGTAACATGCAATAATAAGCAAAAAAAAATTACCCAAACAATTTAAAGTTAGATCTATCACAAACTATACTAAAAGTTACTCAATTTCACCTAAGTAAGTTTTATCTGCTTAAATATCCTATTGATATATTAAATCTTTCACTCTACATAAATCATTATATGCTAAATTTGGCGGGTAATAATTGCAGTGTTATTCAGTTGAGCGGCAAAGCCATGTAATTAATAATATGAGAAATGACTGGAATTACTTTAAATTAAGTCAGATCTCTTATAAACGATTATATAAGTTTCGTTAAGAAGTATTTCCTGAGGAAGAACGACCTTGACATTGATATCCTCAATTTCAATCCATTCGTTTCTAGTAGGATGCAAGAGTTGAGTTAGGAATTTTCCACTTTGAATTGTACCTTTATGAGATATATTAGCAATTAAGTTATATTTAGTGCATGGGTTCAATGAAATATAATCTGGATGAATATATGAAGAAAGATCTAAGTCTATAAGTGGGAAAGAAACCAAAGTTTTGTTTTTTTCCAGATTTAAATTAGCCTTTGAAAATCTGGAAAAATGAATAAATAAGTAATAAGGTAGTTTCGATATTAATTGGGAACTAGAAGAGGAAGAGAAGAACTTGGAGTCTAGTAGCTGATATATTGGTATCTGGGAAATTGTCTTATCTTCATTACTTTGAGCACTATTTGATATACCCATTGTAGTTTCAATAATTGAAGGTAGAGTTAGGGATAGGCAGTTAAAACAAATACTTGCAGTAGATTTTAATTCAGAACATTTTTTAGATTTCATTAAATTATCTGTACTAGATTCAGATTTTTTGTTATTTGGATATTTACTGGCTTTGTTATATAGTTCTCCCTTAATGCATACATCAAAAATATTCATATTGGATTTATTAGTATTCTTATCAATATCTGGAATGAATTTAATTTGAAATTTTCTGAGATATTTATCAATCTTTTTCTTTAAATTATATGTTATCCAAGAAAATAGTGCCATTGGATCAATAATTGTTGAGTTTTGGGTACCAACATTTGATTGTATGAATGAATTAGAAGACGTTGAAATATTGGATATTTTTGAAAATGAAAATTTTCCATTAGATTTCTTCTCTATAATTTTTACAAGGTTATATGGAGAAAATTTCCCTTTAAGATTATTTGGATTATAGATTTTTTGAATCGACTCAATGATACTGAATAAGAGTGGATCTGGAATTCTTTTCTCAATTTCCTTGCTATAAAGCTGGTAACTAAGACATAAGTCTCTAAATTCAGTGATTCGAGATAGTATTAAAATGATTGAATTTAAAGAGTCATTATTACCAAAATTACTCAAACCAATAAATCCTGGAGAAAACTCAATCCCATCAAAAGTTCTTGACACGTCATATAGCGATGAGGAGATGATCTCAGAATTAAATCTTGGCTGTAGGTATCCTTTAATATCTTCAAGAGAATGTTCATAAATCTCGTAATCGTTTGGAAGACAAATTATGCTTGAGTTAGTTAAATTAATAAATAAATGGTGTTTTAGTTCCAGAGAGTGCTTATATGCCATAGAACCCTTTCCTTTCCCCTGGTAATTTATTCCACATACTAGACAACAGTATATATGTTCCTCCCTTAATGTCACGCTGCAGATTTTCTCATAGTCAAAGTCTAACACACTTCTTTTAATGCTAGATAAGTACGGGCATCTCTCTCCATCCTTCTCAGAGTGGTCACCCATTACTCCAAGAACTACTTTTTATTATCCTTTTCCAGCTTTCTTATAGTTAACTAGATCTCCTGGTAAAATTAAATTTACAAGTTCCCGCCAAAATAATATTTTAATATTAAAAAATAAATAAAATCTGGCATAGAATTTAAGCACGTGGCAGAAAATCAAAAATTATAATATTGGGAGATTTCACATTCTGAATTTTTAAGTATTATATGCCACTCAATTTCTAATCTAGATAATTTATTATTAGCATTGTGTAACTATTATTGAATGACTTTACCGTAGACATGGAAACTTGTATTGAAGAGAAAAAAAAATTTGAAGATTGCTTTAAAGAGTGGTTGAATAATGGATTACTTACTGGAGAGTTTGGCAGTCTCTGTGTGAATGAGTGGAAAATATATGAACAATGTCTAAACAAGGAGCTTGCAGAAAAGAATCTGCTGGATCTAAAGTCATTCACTACATTAGATCCAAGTGTAGACAAGAGTATAAATTACAAAGGTTCAATCAATAAAAAAAATGAAGCAATAAAAGAAAATTCTAAGAATTAAATGTTATTATATATTTTTAAGTCGTTTTAGGAAAAAGTACCAATTTACCATATTTAATGGCGCAAATCATATCATATATTGTAGATCTAAAAAGGTATCTATAATTAAATATAATTTATATATTTTGAGGCATTCTCTATGCATGTTTATTCACCATTTTTAAAACTGAAATACTTGCAAGGGTAGTATATTAAGGATAGATGTAAGTATAAATAGTATATGACCTGAATCCAGTAAGCTTTTAGTAATTTGCTAGCAGAAGCTCACTTATCACCTTCATCATCATCTGAAGTGGACCAGTTGAATACAGTATCCCAATATAGAGATTTTCTTTTCCTTTTTGATTCAGCTTCGTCTTGAATTTCACTCATTGAAGGGCTCAAATACATTTCATGAACAAACTCTAAAGAGCATTTTCCATCATCAGTTAGATTAGAATCTATCATCTCTACATTATCGATAGGTTCAAATACTTTGATAGATCGTTTCCTGCCTCTCTTTTTGCCGCCTGGAATAGTTTTGTTTGGCTTTCTTGGAGCTAAACTAACATGATGAGTTTTGTTGCTTAAGCTGGTGGAGTCTTTCTCCGCAAAATCAACCCAATAATCCTTACAATATCCAACAAAAATCTCTTCACCAGGTTGAATATCTTGTGTTGCTTTGAGAAAAACTCTAGATCTACCTTCTCTTTCGTCATACCACTTCCAAAATCTGGAGTTGTTCCCAGGCCCTCCCAAAAATGCGCTTCCATCGTTAGCAAAAGAACCTCCACCAATATATGGTTTTGGATCCTTCTCACCATCTAAATATAGGCTCGGCTTTACCAAATCACATATATGCGTGGCTTTTCCTTCAGATCTAAGTCTAAGAGCTTCCTTACGATCAATAACCCATCCAACAAATTCCGTGATAATATCGTTTTTCCGGAAATGGCGATCTGAAAAAAGTCCCAAACCAGCACTACGTCCTAAAGTGCTTCTTTGTGTGTACACTCCATCAAATAAAGTTGAAAGTGATTCCAACCATTGCCTGGTCCTACCTCTAGAGGAACTCTTTGAAGCTAAGTTTAAATCTTTATCTTCAGTACTCGAGTCAATTTCTGTTCCTTTTTGAATAATTTCTCTGCCTCTTTGAGACTTAAGTCCTGCTTGCTCATTCTTTGAAAAGACTTTGCTCGTTTGTTTAATGAATGGCCATTCTGGATTTCTGCATATATCAACGTACCTGTTGTTTGTAAGCTGTCTTTTAATACTGGATTTTATAGTAGAAAGTCTTTTGGTTAGTTTACTTTCCAATTTTTTTTCTTGTATAGATCGATCGCTCGTTTCACCCATAAAATGTACAGAAACTTCTTCAACATCAAAGGGATACTTATCTGATATCTGTATTTTGTCATTAACAACAGGTGTTGAACCAGTTGTAATATTTCTTGAATTGTAATTACCTGAATTTTCGTCATCATTGAAGAGTGTGAAGTTCTCCGAGGTGTTATCTCCACTTTTAGATATAACTCCTTGCAAACTTTCTGATAAAGCCGATAGTTTATTATCATTTTGAAGAATAGGACTAACTTTAATAGAAATGCTCACACTGTAGTTTGCATAATTACGGTCTGGCTGATTGATTTCTTCTGATTCTTTGGGTATTTCTGGTTTCAAAATTAAGAAAATTGGGGATTGGCATGGAGAATTTAATATGTTAAAAGTTTGACTTTTTATGAATACACAATCTGATTTATTTTCCTCACATTCTGTAGGGATATCAAATTTGATTTTTCTAAAAATACAATTTAATTCTCCACCCATATCTTCCGTTTTTTCCAAAAAGTTGCTATCCATTATAACTCCATTAATATAACTTTAAAATCATCTAATGTTACCTTTTATTCTAAGAGCATGAACAAATTCTCATAAATCCATTTTACTTTAAATTTGGTGTTAAATTATTCTCCAGAATTTCTTTGTATGTGTTGAAAATTATAGAAACGAGGATTTATTTCCTTTGAAATGTCTTGCCCTCGTAGTTAATTTATTAAAAAATAAATTTACTATAATTAATTATTTATTTATTTTGTTTTTAATAAATTAAAAAAAAAAAAAAAAAAAAAAGAAAATTTTAATTTACTTTATTTCCACATTTATTTCCTTCCTATACCGGCGTTGCAAGTTTTTAAAATAAAAAATTTTGTAATTACACGTGTCAACGCGCGCCGTGTGGGGTTCATTATAATTTTGCGCATGTAATAAAAAATAGTTCAAAAAATTGCTTCGCTAATTTTTATTATTCATTTCTTCATAAGATAGTTATTTCGGAATTATTTGGATGTTTATTCTTAATACTTGAAAAATACTATATGCAGAAGGAATTGACAAAGTAAACCTTGCATTAATTTAGGAATTTTTTTCAGTATAAGAATTTTGATTAAATACAATTATTTATTACTCTATTTGAAACCCTATTAAAAAAAAAAAGTCTTGGAAGTAAATACTCAGAAATAGGATTTAGACATTCATAAAATTGAGCAAGCCAAATTTGAATGAAACTGTAAATAGCCCTGAAATTAAATTTAAAAGCTTTGATTAATTAATTCATGTATGATTATATGCATGAAATAGTAATCATCCTCAAACACTAAAAAAGTTAACTTTAAATACTTGGAATAATGGCAACATTACATTATGATGATGTAATCACAAGCCAGCCGGCTATCATAGATAACGGTTCTGGCACGATTAAGTGTGGATTTGCAGGAGAAGAAGCTCCAAGAGTGATTGTGAATAGTTATGTAGGACGCCCAAAGTACAAGAGATGCATGGCAGGAGCATTAGAAGGGGATATTTTTGTGGGAAGTAAGTGCACAGAAAATAGAGGAATTTTGTCAATTTCTCATCCAATTACAAATGGAATTATTACCGACTGGTATGATATGGAAGCTCTCTGGACCTATTGTTTCTCTGAAATGAAAACTTCATCGGAGGATCATCCAGTATTACTAACAGAAGCAGCTTTAAACCCACGAAAACATAGAGAGAAAATGGCAGAAGTATTTTTTGAGGTTTATAGAGTGCCTGCATTATTTATCTCGACTCAGGCAGTTTTATCACTTTACTCTTCAGGAAGAACAACCGGAGTTGTCTTAGACAGTGGGGATGGAGTGACTCATGCTGTACCAATATATCAAGGCTTTGCTCTAAGTAATGCAATCACTAGAAGTGAAATTGCTGGTCGAAATATTACTGAGTATCTTAATTTACAGCTTAGAATTGCAGGGACAGTATTCCATACTAAATCTGAAATGGAAATTGTTAAAGATATTAAAGAAACAGCTTGTTTTGTCTCTTCTAATATTCAGAAAGATGAAAATGATGAGAACCAAATGGGGAATTCAACCTTTGATGCTGTTACAAGTTCCGGTAATAGAGTAGCTTCGGGCTATCCTTATAAACTTCCAGACGGTCAAGTAATTTACTTGGGCAAAGAAAGATTTAGAGCGCCGGAACTTCTTTTCCAGCCTAGCTTAATTGGATATGAGTATCCAGGGATTCATGAAGTTCTGACTCATACAATTAACAAGTGCGATTTGGAAATACGAAGATCTCTTGCATCTCAAATAGTATTAGCTGGAGGGTCAACTATGTTTCCAGGACTTGGAGATCGACTTCTTTTTGAACTTAGAAAAGCCCTTCCTAAAGATGTTAAGATCCGAATTAATGCATCTAGCGACAGAAACCTGTTGCCTTGGATAGGAGGATCTATTTTAGGGTCTTTAGCTACATTTAAAACCATTTGGATTTCTAAGCAAGAATTTATGGAGGAAGGTCCTAATATTGTTCACTCAAAAACCATTTGAGGAAATTGAAATCAACAGGACTAATTGATAAAACATGATCAACGGATTATTCAATATTTCAATTATTTTATCTCTAACAAGATGATTGTAAATTACTATTTGGGAGGCTTGGCAAGAATGATGAAAGATTTATAAGCGATTTGGAAGTTGATTTTGCTAAAATATTAGAGATTTCTCTATAAGTCTCCACCTGTTTAAGAGCAATAAAGGCAGGATTCTCATTTATTGCATCTCCAATTAGTTTTGCAGCTTTTGCTTCGCCTTCAGCCTTAATAATAGTACTTTTTTTCTCTTCGTTTGCCTTGAGAACAAGATATTTCGCTCTTTCTGCTTGTTGTTGAGCAACTTGCTTGGACTCTACAGCCTTCTCATAATCCTGGGAAAAGCTTAAATGGGTTAAAGAGACATCATCCAGAATAATATTAAACTCTTGGGCTCTTTTTACCAGTAAATCTCGGATTGTTTTGCTCACATCTTCTCTCATAGTTAGTAGTTGAGAAGCATTATACTGAGCCACTACTGATTTTAACACTTCATTAATTATTGATGGAAGAATCTTCTCATCGTGATCCAGCCCTATATTTCTATATATTTCCACCAGCTTCTCTTTATCAGGCCTTGATAAAACTCTACACGTAATATTCACCATTTGAAGATCTTTACTTCCCGTTAGAGATACAACAACTCGGGGCCTTGCTCTGATATCAAATATCACTGGTCTTTCAATCCAAGGTAGCATAAAATGGGTTCCTTCTCCATAAATCCTTCTTTGAACTCCATGTATTCTTGAGAACTTTATTGCTCTGTGCCCAGCATCTACGTTATACATACTATTAGACGCCAAAATGCTTCCACCTGCAACCAGCATTATCCCCAAGTTAGCTAAGATGTTAAAACCTTTTTCAATTCTCGACATAAAAAATGCAAGCTACTTGGATCTTAGACATTAAAATAATGAAAACTCACTATTCGATTGTAATACAATTATATAGGTAATTTATGTCAATGCTAGACTTACAATTCCATCAATTCTAACACCTCTTGTTTACTCCCCTCATACTTGTATTTTTTTTACCGGTAAATATTTTGAATATTAAATTCCAAATAAAAATTCATTCAAATTTATCCAACAATATTACTGTGGCAATTATTGAAAACTAAATTACGGTAAAGACTTGACTTAACTTTTTACAAAGCTTCGCAATTCTTTTCAACCAATGGCTATTTTTAAGCTACAATAACCAAAAAGTCAAGTACTTTTCACGCTCGAACCATGAAAATAATCTTTATACTTTTAATTTAAATTTAAATCTTAAAAAGTTTAATTATAAATTATTATTATTATATGTCGGTACTAAAAAAAATTCTACACGTCATTAATAATGTTTATTGCAGTTTTGCATGCATGTAAATTAGAATTCTATAATTAAAAAGAAAAGGAAATAATCAAAACCTTGGTCAATTTATTTCAATTCTTACATATAGGAACAGCCTTATTTAAAAATTAATCTTGAATTAAAGTAATAATAATAATAATTCCATAAAATAAGTACAACTAAACAAAACTAAATTGCAAAAATACACGGGCTAAGAGACTCGAACTCCTGACCTTCTGCTCCGTAGGCAGACGTGATATCCAACTACACCAAGCCCGCATCACGTACAATCAAAAGTGACTGTTTGCCTATACAATTATAAAAAACTGGAGCCCGCCAAACCACATAATTTGTTATATATATAAAAAAGAGCACCGCGACGGGGAATCGAACCCCGAGCCTCTGGATTAGAAGTCCAACGCTCTATCCAATTGAGCTATCGCGGCATTACACGAGCAGGTATAAAGTAGATAATTTAATTATGACAGATTTATTGTTGATTAGTAATCTCCAGAACTAAGTTTGACTTTGAAGAGCGGATAGCAATACTAATTACTATAAGATAGAAATTTTTAAAAATTTGAAATAGAAATTTATTATGGATCTTTAAAACGTATGGGAACTAAAATAAGCAGTAATACGAGCATATTTCTTTTGGATATATTTGAAAATTAGATTTAATATTATTGAGATATGGCTAAATCAATGTATAATGAAAATGAACAAAGAGAATAATTTATTAGACATTTTCTAGGATTTTCAGCTTTTTTCATTTTTTTTAAAATATAACTCAAGACTTTGATCTAGTAATAATAGTAGTAATAGTATTAATAGTAGTATAGTAGTAATAACAGTGGTAGTAGTAGTAGTAGTAGTAGTAGTAGTAATGGTAGTATTTGTTGTTTTGTATATAATAAACACAGATTCAAGATACCTTCTTCACTTTTATTCCAATTCCAATAGCAAAGCTATCGTTTAGTAATTTAGTTTAATTACTACCTTCTGAATCCACCTTTTGAAGCATTTCCTGCTCTTCTTCTCGTTACTCTAATATCCAGATCATCAATCTCAGTAACAATATCGCTTGGCATTCCCCTAGTTCTCTTCTTTCCTGTTCCTTTTCGCCCAGCATTAGTAGATATCATCGTTCGACTATTTGATTCAGCTGACTCCTCAGACCAATGTCCTTTATCATCATCTGTCTGAGTTTGGTTTTCAGCAGATAATAAGCCACGACGGTTCGCTTTTCTTGGCTCATTAGCATTATTTCTTATGGAATTAGTCGAAGTGGATTCGCGAAGTATTGATGGAGATCTTGCAATATCTCTATGACTATTATCTGGTAAGAATCCTAACCATTGAGCAGAAGCTGCCAATTTTGCGATAAACTTCATTTTTGGTGAATAATATAATAAGGGTTTTACAAAGGTTTGCTCCATACATACAAAGAATGAAACGGGATTATTTAATAATAACTTGGATATCTTAGCGTTTTCTTTATCGGAAAATTGGTTCAGTTTTATTGTTTCAGAAGATTCCATAGCCTCATCACTAACATTACTTAATTGATGAACTAAAATCTGCTGTAAAAGCTCTACATGGTTTGTTAAATCTACAGCTTGTCCAACCTCGATTTGGTTTGATTCCATTCCTAAGTCTTTTAATGCTTTTTCTGGAGGCAATAACTTCATTTCAGATAATAATTTTAAGCCACTACTAGCCGATTTAGAATTTTGATCATCGTCATGATTTTCATTAACAGTCTTTGAATTCTCCTCTTCTACTTTATCTATGCCTTCTTTTTCTACTTCAGGTTTAGATTCCTGATTTAATTCATTAAAATTACTTAAATTTGTCACTTGATTTTCTTCCAGTATTCCTTTCGCTGAATCAGATGAATATATCTCCCCTTTTTGGTCATTAATTTTCATTTGTTCATCCAAGTTTTCAATATTATTCGAGTCATTTTGAATAAAAGGTACAAAAGTCATTGAATAATCCTCCAACTGTCTCATCCTAATTTTCAATACAGAGTTACCAGGGGACCAAGTAATAATATAGAATGATGTTTGAATTGTTGGAAGTAATGACCTAGATGCTGCTATAAACTCCTCTAACTTCTTATAATGATCAAAAACTGTATCTCTGTATGCCAAGTTCATAGCCATTAATCTACAAGTAGCTAAATCATTAACTATATGTATAACCACCTTCGAAATACCCTGCAACACCTTGTCTATTGTTCCAAGCCAATATGAATCATTCCCCATTGCATCTCTACAAATGTCTTCAAATAAACTGAGCTCTAATTCTCCAGATAAAAGTCCAAAGCAACACCAAATCACTTGTTTGTACGTTGGTCTCGGAACATCAGGACCATTTGGAGACCATCTTTGGAATGGAAGAGGATTCTGCTCGCGTTGCTCTATAGTACTTTTTGCCTTTTTCAAACGCTCATATATTATCTGGTAATATCTCATAAAACAACAAACATGATCATTACCCATAATATACCTAACCATATCTTCTGAATCATTGGAGGTTGATGATGTATTTAGTTCGCCAATATCCAAAGGCTCCATACTTATTCTTCTTCCTTCGCTGTTATATTGTACCTTTTTTGAATAAAACCAATCTGGAGATAAATTATTACTATGCCAATTTACCTTACAATTATCATTCCAAATATACTTAAGTCCACCTCTGCAATCATAAGTCGAAGAAAATGATTTAAATATTGTACTCAAATCATTTTCTTCATTTGAAGAAGCATTTTCTGAACCATTTGAGTTTGAAGAATTTCCGCCTCCATTTGTCTCATCAACTGAAGCAGATTCACCAACCCCAGCCACCAAATCTGTAATCTTTGAAGCATTCTGATCCTCTGAATCATTAGCATAATCCCCTGATTGTGATTTACCCTTGACATTTTCAGAAATCTGACCTGAAATATTTGACTTCCTTAAATGATTTCTGGTCATCCTTCTTCCTCTAGACATCGAATTACCGTTAAATGAAATGGATCCTGTTGAACCATTACCTTCAGTGACTGCATTTACATAAGCTTCCACAGTAAGTAAAGATTTTTCACCTGCTCCACTAAGTGAAGATGAGCTAAAACTACTATTAGAAGACCCACCTTGAATGCTTTTACTAACTCCTGCCTTAAAAGATGTTCCTTCGCTTTGCAACTCTTTTAACGTGACTAATCCATTATCTAAAGAGCCATATCCAGTTTGTAAGAATAATGAACGGACAAATCTTTGTAAAAAGTTTCTGGCTTTGGATCCAGCTGCTGGGCCATTTGCCTGACGATAAATTGTAAAGCTAATAAGTTCTATTACTTCCTTGTGAACTTCCAAATCTGGCATTTGAGATGTAAATTCTGAGTCCACGCTCCAACTATTGGACTCATTTTTGAATCTAAGAGGAATATTTTTAGTTTTATCATTTCCCGTTTCCTTAATCTGATTATCTTTTTCACAATTTTGAGAATCAACTTGCTGATTTGAAACTTTCTCAGAATTAGTTTCTGTAATATTATGTGATTCAGTTTCAATCCTTCTATTTTGCATATAAGCCTTGTTAATATCGCATAGGAACCCTTTAACATTTGTGTTTTTCTTATCTACTTGTCGGAAATAGAATGAACGATGATCAAAGGATTTAAAATAATTCTTAGTTTGAATATCTCTCCATACACCTTGATTCATTAAATGTCTTGCATGAGTCCATTCCTCATCCTTTTGACGAAGTCGATTCAAAATTACTGGGATACAACTATATGGTGTCCTTTTAAGTAATTCCAATATTTCAGGCCCATTATCGCCATAAATTCTAGAAATTGCCTTGAGATGAATAATTGAAAATGGTGGTTTAACTAGTTTAAAATTCTTTTTATCTTCGGGAGACAACTTGCTAATTTCTTCTGCTATCGGTTCCAAGGCGTTTATTGTTGATCTATTATTTTCAATAACCATATCCAATTCAAATCTCTCATCTTCACATTTAAAAAGATTTTCTTCATAAACATTTTTACGCATATGCTTAAATGAAAAATCTTCAGATCCTTGAGGGATACTTACCCATTTATCATTCAAATTTTCCTGATCGCTTTTAATTCTTCCAGTACATGACGCTATTGGATAGTCTTTAGGTAAATGAAGGTAACTACTACCATTCCTAGCAGAGTTTGTATAATCCAGCTGAGCAAAATTACAGCAAAAATACGAATATTTCCTCCTTGCTGACTCTCTCTGTACTATCATTCTTTTCACTTCATAAGGTAGATCTCCACTATCCATTGGGAAGAAGAACTCAAGAGCTAATAAAGTTTCTACAACAGTTAATACTCCTCTTGTATAAAGGTGTATAAGCTTCAAAAAATCTTGATAATAATCTTGACAGTTCTCACCAAAAGCTATGTAAACCTCTTCAAAGATTCGATAATCCGCTTCCCAAATGGACATATCCTCTGGGTTATAATAATAGCTTTGAGGTGCAGCTTTCTGAGTAGAATATCCTTTTTCATTACTAACTATTCCTTGATTAACTCCTTCTGATTTTAAATTATCAGTTATTCCACTGCCTTCCTCTGCATTTGAAAGTCTCTTCTTTTGGTCCTCTAATATTCTGTCCAACTCAGGAACAACTGTCATTTCATATGGAAGGTTGGATGAAGCTTTTCTTGTTACCACCTTTGGTGGTTCACTCTTTGTTGAAATTGAGTGTACAGTGCTAGCCAAATAACTTAAGAATTCAGATTTATCTAAATAATCATTCTGAGAATCGGATAAATTCTTTTCGGTAGACTGTTTGTTTGATGATATCAAAGATTCTGTCTTTCCCGAAAGCTCAGGAATAAATAATACAAATTCCTCGAGTAGATCAGGATATGATGCAAAAAGAGAAGATGATAGTTCACAAACCTCATTAACTGACTTTTCTCCATCCTTATATTTACTTAGTAACATTAGAAAATCATTATATATTGCAGGTGCGATATCTTTGACTTTTTTAACAAAGGCTGCTGCATATTCACAATCATTTTGAGGAATTTGAAGTCTAAGTTCCTCTGGAAGGAAATTATTAAACTCTGCTATCAAACTTGTATCTTTTTTAAATAGCTCTGCAACCTGATCTATAACCATTCTTGCATTAATGCTTCCATGCTTAAAATCTCTCATTATTCTGAGAAATTCTTGATAAAGTTCTGTGTCCTCGCCACATTTACTTCGTAAACGGGATAAATAATCTCTCGCCAAATCCATCTTTCCACCACTAATCAAAAGGTTCTGGTATTATTTCGCAGTTGTAGTCTTACAACTACTTTATTTGTCTATTTTCTGATTTAATTCCTTTCCTCCCGATCTTGAAGCTTAACTGACAATTAGCATTTAACGCATTCATGCGGGCATTCCAGTATCCAATTGTCCCACAAGGCGCCATTTTAAAGATCAGTCTATATTAGCATACACATTGAATTTGTCTTTTGTTTTGATTTTGCAACATAATTCTCTAAAAACTTTCCAATTAAGCCTGGTTGTGATAGTTTGCTTAAGAAATTAATAATCTTTCTTATATTTAATGTCTTACTATGAATTGCTTTAACTTTCTTTTTTTTTTTTTAATATATTCTCCCAAACTAACCTGATCTATTTTTTTTTCATGCTATTACTGTTTTCAAAAGTCAGATTTTTTTTTACGTGTGATATTAAATTCAAATTTCTCCTCGATAACTTTCGTGAATAATTCGGTTCTTTTGTGGTTTATACGTTACTTTTCATTACTTCCAATTAAAACCTTCAAACTATCTATTTAAATTTTTAAAAAAAGAAAAAAAGATGTTATCTATTTAATGAAAATTTTAATTCATTTTCTTTTAATAATTTTTTAAAATCATATTACGTGTATTATTTATGTGGGTTTTTATTTGCTAGTTCTGCATGCAAATGCCGGTACGTGCATAACTTGCATAATTTCTATCCACATAAGAAAAAAACTTCATGTAAATATTGCTTTTTTCTTTAATTCTAGGAACTTTACTTAATTGAGGCCAAAGAATTTTTTTAATATATTTGAGATAAAATGATTAGTTTAATAGGTGTTTAATATGACAAATTAATTAAAAGAAATAACAATAAGTATTTAGTGAACAACTATACTAATACAGATGCGCATCCAATAAAGAATACAATGCAGCAAATGACAAAATCAGTGAATGCAGTTTTTGGAGAAACGTCACCAAAATATGAAGGGCAAGTTAATTGAATTCTGAGGGCAGAGACTAAAAGAGCTGTTCCAGTAGTGCAAAACACTCCGCCAATCAGAGAGTCTATTGGATAAGTTGTTCGAATAAGTAGGCAATAAATAATTTGAATAATGGAAATTAAAGCCATAAATAATATAAAAGAATCCAAAATTTGGATATTTTCAGGAACTTTTGAGAAATAGGCTTGTTTCATTTCTTGAAATACATCCAATATATTATTTGATGCTGGAACCTTTGGACTGGAAACTTCTGAGTTTGGGGTCTTGCTATTTGTTGACTTTTTCATACTTAAAACTTTTAAGAGTGAATCAGCGATGGGAGAAAATATATATATATATATAAAGATTAATTATTGAATTGATTTTTAGTCTGTTAAACTGGACCAGGATAAAACCAGAGAATTACCTTTTATTGTCAGAGCAAGTATTAAAAAGTGTTTATATTTCTAAACACACAAAATCGACAATTCTTAATAATATTAAAGCGAGTAATATTTAAGAATTTTTTTTTTTCAATAATTTAAATAATTGGCGCATCACTAGTATCGAGTACTAATTGGGGTAACATAAATTTTAAGATTAGTGTTCCTAAAAAGAATATTGGATTTCTATTTTTAAGAAACATTGGAACATATTTTAATCTTAAAATAAAACTGCTTCAAACTCAATGAATGATTTTTCTGGGTGTGTACTATTTTGCTATTCTGTTATTATTTTCTATATTAGAAAATAAGTTCGGAATTGCTCATGATACCAAATTTCACCATGAAAATAAAACAAAAGTCATTGAATTCAATGATAAAAGTAACAAGACCTTATTCCCAATTGATGCAGCAGATCTTCTTGAATGTTCAAAATATAATGGATATATACTTTTGGACAAAACAAGTCAAGTGACTAAAAATGAAACACACACAAACAAGTTATTGCCTTTAGAAAATATATATTTAAGTTCCCACTTTTTTGGAATAATGGAGTCAATTGCAGGAACATCTGGAGATTTTGTGAATGATGCAATTTCTGGATTGCAAATTAATCGGGTTGTGCAAGCATTAAAAGAAACAAGAATTCAACTTTATTTAGGAAATTTTCAAGATTCTCCAAAAATAATGCCTAAAAAACTTTCGAGTATTAATTTAAGTTGTATTTATGGAAATTACCTTCCAAGCTTAAATTTTTATCACTTTAATAACTTTTGTGAATTTACTCAATGCATCAATAATGACTATTTATTATTAAGTGAAGATCACATTTGTAATTATAAATATTCAGAAAAATATATGTATGGTGACAAAATGAAATACTTTAATGTTCTTGCAAGCTTGAATATTCCAATTATTAACTATTTAGAGTTTGATCAGCAATTTATTACGCTGTTTAACGCCCACAATATTTACAATGATCAAATGATTCACTTGAATAGATATTTACTTCTTTCAAATGAGTTGGGATTATCTCTATTTATTAATTTTGGAATTAGATTCTTTGGGAAATTGGAAAGTGATAAATACTATCTGCTAATTAAGATAGTACCACCAAATACATTTTGGATTAAGGATGAATATAAGAATTTGGAAGAAAATTCTAAGGAAAATAAGGTAATTAACCCCGAATCATGTACAAAGTACGAAAATGGAACAAGATTTTTTGAAAAAAATACTGTTTCTGTCATTGAAACTGATAAAAAAAGCAATAATTTGATAGTTAATCGCAATTCTGTTACTTATTTGAACATTTCATTTAATAAAATAATTAAATGCTTAGGGAAGTATTCAATTAATATATATACAAGATCAAGTGACGGAAAATCTTTGATTATTAAGATTTTTGATAAAGAAAACAATGAATTTCGTGATTTGGAGATGATTGAAAATGTATAAAAAAACAAAGGATTCAATTATTTACACAAATTTTCAAGTAATTATAAATTATTTTCAATAATAAACATGATGATTATCAACGAAAATAACAGTAATATCTCTATCAATTACAAAATTTCTTGTAAGGATAATCACGTTTCGATGAGTAATTTACTTTCAAGCAATTTGTATGTATTAAAGGAAAAAGTCCTCTGGATTGGGAATTTAGAAATATCATTCAATTCAACAAAGCTTGCTAATTACTCGAATGGAATAATTTTTACAATATTGATATTGTCACTACTTATTTCAGCTCCAATATTAGGACTACTTGCAGTAGCAATAAAATCAATAATAAAGAGGTTTGATAGTCGTGAAATAAGTCATTTGAGAATTCCCTTGACAGAAAACGTAAATACAAAATTTAAGAATACTTTAGAAGCAGGAAGGCAATCAAAATATAATGAAGGAGAAAAATACCCGATAAGAACTTTGGAAATCCCATTTAGGTTAAAAAAAGATTTTATAAGTCCTTTATCGAGCCCAGTATCTTCTCAAGCAGATATAAGTCGTAGTCTATATAATCAACTTCAATCTCCAGATCAAATAGAACTATTCACAGCAATTTCAAATAATATATCGTCAGAGTCTATTCAATATAATACTGATACATGTTCGTCCCCTTCGACAATTAAATCAATAACTTTTAAACATTGAAAAAACTATAAAGCATATTAATATATAAAAATATTATTAATAAATTACTCATCAAACTTTTTTTTTCAAGATATTACTTTGATTAATTCGTCGTGTGGATATATATGATGATTAATTATTGGTGTATTCTTAGCCAAATTAAACCACGGGTGACACAAAACTTTGTCCATTGTAAGTGATTCACTTTGATAAAAACTATATGAAAGAAGCTTATATAACAAATCTTTAGCAAGGTCACTACAAAGTTTTAATTCTGACGACTCAAATAGCTTTTTTTTAGTACTATCACTAAAGTCAAAACATTCAAAAAAATCTATTTCGAGATATTTGCCTGTAAGCATCAAGTATAGAAGCTTTCCACAAGACCAAAAGTCAAAATATGTTTGATTAAATTGGATTTCTCTTTTTGAATCATTAAATACAAAACATTGATTATAAATTGGTGTTTCTACATTATTTTTTCCCAAGCTTGATTTTTCGTTAGCTAACATCAGACAAGAATTTCCAAAGTCTAATAGCTTTATTGAATCAAGCCGGCTTTCTTTAGAAAACGTAATATTTTCTGCTTTAATATCTCCATGCATTATTCCTATTGAATGAAGAGCTTTTAAAGCACTACAAATTTGAGAGAAAATTAGTGACACAGTTTCTTCGCTTAATTTATCTTCAGATCTAACCAGTAAATGAAAAAGCTCACCACCAAAACTCAATTCCATTACAATGTAAATAAAATCAATATCTTCAAATGTATCAAAAATTTTTGGAAAATATTCATTGTAACTTTTCGTATTTAATGGTTCGGATAAAGATGTATTACTTGTTAATTTGTCTTGGATATATAACACAACATCCTTTTCAAAGTTACTGCAGAACGTTTTTGTTACTATCTTTATTGCAACCAATTCACCATTGTATTTGCGAACGCCCAGTTTTACTCTACAAAATTCGCTCCCTCCTAAGTCTACATCCCACAGAATGTCATAATTTCTGAGTAGCAGATCTTGTTGTAATTCTCTGCTATACTTTAAAATGGGCAAAGTACAATTCATAATTATTAGTTCAATAATGATGAATTAGTTATTGATGAACTGTCTTCAATTCTCACACTCTTCTCCGTGAAATATTTGATTTCCTATACAAAGTATCAACAACTATCCTCATACATAATTTCAAATATTTTTTAAATCTAAGAAAACTATCTAATAATAAAAATATTTTCAAACTAACTTCAATCACTTTATTTTATATTTTGAGATTTACATGGATATAAATATCTAGACATAAAAGGCGGGCATCTGTCAAATTAATATGCTACAATCAACATGCAATAAACACTAAGTTTTTTGTCAAGCTTTCAAATTGGTCATAAAATAATCTTCTGAAATCATTTTTAAATCTTTGTCGTGAACATAAAAATATAGAATAGAAATGTAACATTATATTTTCATGTTATAAAATATCAGTGATTTGTTCCAATTAGAGCTTGGCTTTTTATTAAAATGAAAATTAATCAGATAAAAAAAAACGTTATGCATCTTATTAAATTTCAGACGCAAATTACCCAAATTGTTTTTGTTTATCATCATTTTAATATCATCTAAATAATTTGCCAACTTTATATTAGATGGTTATGCGTCTGAAATATACAAATTAAAAATATTTGGTAGTAAATATAATAAAAATAATAGTAAAATTATAAAGCAATAAAAATGTTTTATTTAATAAACATCAGTCCAAATTATATGGAGAATATGAATAAAATCGGAAATTATTATTTTCGATTTATAACGAAAATTGTCATTTTTGACCTGGATATTTAGTTTTTTCCAAGTTTCATAACTTAATTTCTTATTAGTCTTTAGATACCATCAGATTATAATAGATCTGATTAACAAACACATCTTTGCTGCTTAATTACATTAATAAATTATAAATTACTTTTTTTATTTATTAAAATTCATTTTATAAATATTCAATTAAAAAACAGAAAATAATTTTTTTTTTATTTTTAATATTTTTAATCAAATCGACAAGACGAGGATTTGGCGCCAAACTAAATTTGCTATTTAAAAATGCCATGACTGCTTAACAATTAAGCAAATTAAACATGAAATGAAAATGAATTGCAATAAAAACAAAGAAGAGGAAAAATTTTATTTAGATTTTTCCACACAATATAGAGAAATTTAAATCTTACATAATTTCTTATTTCTTTTTTTTTTTTAATTTGATTGGTTCATCATGCTCACTCTTAAGTTTTGCATGTAGTTTTATGTAAAAATTGAATTCATGTATGCATGCATGTAATATTTTTCTTTTGTGTACTTTAAATATGTGGGAATGAATTTCGAAAATGTTTCCCTCTTTTAATAGTATTAATAAATTCACATGCATATAATATAGAGATCAAAAGAAAGATATTCATACAAGTAATAATTTATTACCTTTAATAATAACTCGTTTAAGAAAGAGGAGGAAATGAATATTTCAAAGTTTTGGCTATTAATTGCAATAATATTGATTTATATTACAAGCTTGGAAAAAGATGTGGAGGAAAAAGGCCTCGTCAAATATTCTTCACAAGTCTCAATTTTAGAATTGATGAAAAGAAAAAGAGGTAAATCTAGGAATAAGAAAAAAAAGCAAAAGAAGCAAAGGAAAAACAAAAAGAGTACAAGAAATGACAAAAAAAAATCGAAGAAGAGAGTATCTACTAAAGAAAAACGTATGAAAAAAAAGAAAATAAATAAAAGGAAGCAAGAAAGAATGGAGAAGAAAATGAAACAAGAAGAAATAAAAAAAGAAGAGGAGTTAAAAAGACAAAAAGAGCAAGAGAAAAAAAGAGAAGAGGAGTTAAAGAAACAAAAAGAACTGGAGAAAAAAAGAGAGGAGGAACTAAAGAGACAGAAACGAAGAGAAGAACAAGAAAGAAAGAAACAAGAGCGTCTTCAGAAAAAACAAGCAAAAGAAATGGAAAATGAAGCCAAAGAAAATGAACGTAAAAATTTGAAAGAGGAGAAGTCAAAGGAGTCGGTTGAGCAAAATAAAGTAAAAAAAGATCCATTTGAAAAATTCAAAGAAATGAGAAATCAAGCAAGAAATAATATGCTTTATAATCAACATCAAGCCGTTAATAGTGATGTTGATACTGATACTACTTCTGAAGACATAGAAAATGATGAAACTTTAAATTCTAATAATAAAGGTCATCTTTCTCAGGTTAAGCAAGTTTCATCAAAGTCTATGATATCATATCCTATAAAAAATCAGAGTAAATATGAGAGTGAAGATGAGGGAGATGAGTATGAAGAAGATAAAAATATCAATACTTCAAAAATATTAAAGAATTATTTATTTTAAGAGCCGCTTAAGGTGGCTTTTCAATTAATAAAATAAATAAGTGAAAATTAATAATATATTGGCATTATTTACCAACAATATCAAAATTTCAAAACTTAGATTTTATAACTGTTTTAAGAAAAAACAAATATATTTTCATATTTAAAACCTCTTTTCTCATTTTTTTTTGCATGCGGTTTTTTTAACATTCAGAGAAAAAAGTTTTTTTTATTGCATACCGGTATTGCGTGAATGTACAATTTGCATGCAATGTAAACTAAATTGTCCACATAAAATTAAAACTTGAATAATAATAAGAAGGGCCTGAAATGACAATAATTTATTATTTAATTAATTAATTAAAAAAAGAATTTTTTTTTTTTTGACATTTATTATATTATAACTACAAACTATGAGTTTGAAAGGAAACTTAAATCAAAAAGAATATAACAAGAATTCAAGTGATATATTAAAGAGAAAGCAAAGGATATTCTAAATTCAACCATATGTAAGAAAAAAGATAAAGAATAATAAACAAATCAATTTTTGTTATCTTAGTCAATTTAAGACAAAATACGCCTGATCAAAATTGCATTGAGTCGGCGCCAAAAATTACATGTATTTATTAATAGTAAAAAAAATAAATATGGTACCATGTTTAAATATAAAAGAAAGAAGTAATTAGAAATAGACTGAAAAGTCAAACGACAATATAAAGAAAGAATTGAATAAATTAAAGACAAATAACGTTGGATATATTAAATGAATATGCATTAATGTATTAAAGCAATACATCAGAATTAAATGAAAGAATATAATATTAAGGAATAAGTTATTTGCACAAGATTAACTAAGGAAAACCAAATTAAAAAAAATATATATATATATATGTATATGTGGAAATAATCTGAGAGAAAATTACATTTAGATAATTAATAATAAATATTTAAAGGTTATTAATGTATGATTTAAAATAACAAATAGTTGAATTAATTAACTTGCAAGACCAATTTTACATATAAAAAAAGTGTTGAAATATTCAACTTAAAGGGAGGAAATTGGTAAAAAAAATGTCCAAATTAAAAAAGGCCAAATCTTCAAAAAAGTTATCATTTAGTGACGTAGGTTTGGAGCCAAAGCCAATATTTGAATTAGATGATTTAAGTTATAAGCAAAGAAGAAAGATCAAAAAGAATTCTATAAATTCTGATGATAATGAAAATGAGAATTTTGAAAAAGAGACGAAATTAATGACTAAATCAGAATTAAAAAAAGCAGAAAAAAAAAGAAAGTCTTTGAATAAGAATAAAAATAAGTCTGAAGAAGAGAAATCAACAACTCTAACAGAAAATGATGAATTAAAGATGATAAGAGAATTATCTAAGAAAATGGTTGCAAATTCCAATAATTTCAAAAGTTTAATCAAAGATGGAAATGATGATAAAGAAGTAAAAACTAATAGTTTTTTAAGTTTGGAAGACTCATTTAGAAGTGTAAGTGAATATAACAATAGTTCGTTTGATACAGATTCTAGTGAAAGTAGTAGTTCTTCAGATAATGATGAATTATTGGATATAGTTGAAGAGAAACATGAAGAGATTATTAATAATTTGAAACAAGATAATGTTGTTATTGATCTTACAAAACCTGAAGAAAAGATAGATACATATGAAAATTTGTTTGATGAAATATTAGATGACAAAATTAAGAAAGAAAAAGAATTAACACCAAAGAAAAATGATGATATTAATGATCAATTTATTAATGACATAAAAAAGAATGATGATGTAGTAAAAGACAAAAAACATGGAAATTTATTGGAAATTGTTAATTCATCATTAGATGATATGGATTTATCTACAAAAAAAGAAGAGAATCACGATAGTATTCAAGAAGTAAGTAAATCAGAATCTTCTTCACCAAAAAAGTTTTCTAAACGAAAGATGCTTTATAATTTTGCAAATTCTGTTTGGGATTATGTAAAGCCAGTAAGTTTGGATGAATTGGAGAGAAAACAAAGTGAGTCAAAAACTATAGAAGGCGAGAGTAAAAATAAGGATAATGATGAATCTGAGTTGCTTAAAAGTCATATAGAAGAAGTTGAATTGAATACTAAAGAGATTAATAATTCAAATGTAAAATTAGAAGAGAATAAGACATTTGAAAATAATAATGAATCACTTGATGAAAAAGTGGAATTGAATAAAGTAGAAGATTTAAAAAGAAGCAAATCTCAAGAAATAATAAGTCATTTGAATAATTATGGTAATATAAATGATCAGGAAATTCTTATGAATACAAGTACAAAATTGAGTAATTCTCACAATGGTTCTTTGGTAAGCACTCCAATAAGGAAGTCCAAAAGACAAATTATTTATAATTTTGCAAACTCTATTTGGGATTATGTAAAGCCAGTAAGTTTGGATGAATTAGAGGAAAGGAGGAAAACAAATAATGATTTAAATGTTGATTCTAATCAACCAATTGATGAACTGAAGAAGAGTAGTTTTTTAAATGATGAAGTTTCTGATTCAGAATTTTATATTCATGATACTGAAGAAGAGGAAGATAATAAGGAAGAGAAGAATGAATTTGTTTTGTATTCAGAGATTAATAAAGAAGAAAATGTTGATATAAAACAAGATGTTGATTGCTTTGAAAAGGAAAAAAATAATGATAAGAATCAATTACCTCTGAATGTTATTCATGGAAAAATGAAAAAAGAAACCAATATAGAAGAAATACATCTTCCTTTGGTAGAAACTTTATCAGAAGAAGGAAATAAAGATCATACTTCAGTCACTTTACAAGAAGATAATGAAAAGGAGATTATTGAGGAAAATAAGCAATCTCAAACAAACATAATAAATCCAGAGTTACAAGTTAATTCACTTGATTCAGAGTTAGAATTGAATCCTGTTGAAAAGTTAGAGATAGACAAGGAAGAAGATTTGAAGGAAAATAAAGAAGAAGAGACGGAAAAGGAAGAAAATTTGGATAAAAAGGATGGCATGGAAAATGGAGAAGAATTGGAGGGCGAAAAAGAGGAATTGGAAAAGAGGAATGACCTGGAAAACGAAAAAGGTGAACTGAAAAACAAAGAAGAAGATTTGGAAAACAAAGAAGAACCGGAGAAAAATAATGACATGGAAGACAAAAAAGAGGATCAGGAAAGCAAAGTAGAAGAACAGGAAAACAAAGAAGAATTGGAAGACGAAAAGGAGTATCAGGAAAACAAAGAAAAAGAATTAGAAGAAAAAGAGACAGAGAACCAAAATAGCAAAGAAGACGAACAAAATTACTTAAATATTGTAAGTAATTCAAATTATTCAGAAGATCAACAAAAAGAAGTTGATCAGATTAATTTTGAAACAAATCATTTGGATGAGATACTAGAAAATATAGCAACAGATTCAAATACAATTATGGAAGAATTAAGCCATATCAGCATAGCAAACAAGCAAGATCATACAAATATCATACAAATTCCAGATCTCTCAGAGATTTCTTTAATCCAAGAAATTATTGACTCTAATCGTCTTAATATCTTCCATGGAACAATTGAAAAGCCTCCAGATCAAGAGCATATAGAAATTAATCATGAAATTCAAGCTTCAATGGAAAGCTCCTTAAATGAATATAATTCGATTATTAATAAAGAAGAAGAAGAAAAAGAAGAGGAAGAAACTCATCTTTTACATCAAAATCATTTTGACACTACTCAAACAATGGTTGAAAGAATGGAAGATGAAATCTTGAATACTAATTTAAATATTGACGAGTATAATGAGCTATTTAATAACTTACATACTCATGCAAATCTTAATTCTGATGAATATAATATGAATAGCCTTGAAAATCAAGCTGAAGAAAAGGATACACACTTTAATTTTCAACTTCAACAAGATTTACACAAAGATCATCCTCATTTATATCAACAAGTTAGTATTCAAGAGATTGATGATTCATTGTTTATGAGTATATCTTCAGACAAATTCTTATTTGAGAATACAATGCTTATTTCTGAGAAACAAGTCAAGAATCAACATGGTATGGTGGGTTATTCTTTTCAAGCATTAGAATGTTGTTCAGGAAAAAATGATCATCCAAACATATCTTCTGAATTTATATCTGAAGCTTTAAAGACTCAACATTCTCGTAGTAAAGTTAATAAAATTAAACAGTTTAATAAACTTTATAGAATTAATAATAAGCTTAATAAGAAATTTAGAGAAATTAACAACAAAATCTCTATATTTAATCAAGAAGAAAGTTATACTAAAAAAGATATTGATTTGAAAGTAAAATTTGATGATATTCAGCCTGATTCTTCTAATTATATTAATGAAAGACCGTCTTTAAATAAAGAAGAAGGATATATTGTCATAGAAGAAATACTACCAACACATGAAATTTTTAATCCTAAGATATTTTTAGATGCTTCAGTTAACACAGAAATTATTCCAAAATTTAATAATAATTACCAAGAAAAAGGTGTTAACACCCATTTTGAGCATATTAAAGAAGATCAAAATCAATCAACTTCTTCTCAAGTTCCTGAAACAACCAATTTCCTTGAAAAAGATAAAAAAGTTGATTCAATATTTAGAAATGAAATATATAAGATTCTTGATAATACTAGATTAGTCAAAAAAGCTCAAAGATTAAAATCTGGATATGCTAACAATGATCAAGTTGAAATAGAAACTGATCATAACTTTAAAAATAGTACCAGCTCAAATATTAAATACAATAGGGAAAGATACATTAAGCCAGGTAATAATAGATATGATATTATTACTCAAGAAACTAGTAGAAGATATATAAAAGATTATCCAGAAAGTAATTCTGAAGAATCTATTAAAGTATTTAGTCCAAAAAATAATTATAACATCCCAAAAAACAGTCAAGTAATTATAGAAAATACTCCCAAATACAATTACGAATATGAAGATTATAATCATATTTCACCTAAAAGTTTAGAACCTATTAATAATACCAAAAACTATTACAGTTACTATTTGGGTAGTAATTCTAATTCCCCAACATCCAATAATTATTCGAATATTCGGGATTTTAGTAATATTAGTAACAGTAATAGTAATAACGTTAATACCAGCAGTTACTACTATAATGGTGGAGATAATCATACTCAAATAAAATATCCCGAATATTTTATCAAACCTAATAATAAGTATGTTAATGAATTAGGAAGAAGTAACTATCATGTTAACTATTATTGTGGGAAATCTGGAGGATCTGAAGAAGTCAAAAGATATATGTATGTTGAAGGTTTAACTAACAAAAATCAAGGATCATTTTATTTTTATCCCCCTGGCCAAGCTAGAAATTGAATTATTGCATGGCTGTTCATTTGAGTGGAGGGGGGGGAAAGAGAAAGAGAGAGAAGAGAAAAAAAAATGTTGAGGGGGGGAAAAAGAAGAAAAAAGTCTGGAGGGTTTTTTTTTGTTTAAGCTTTAAATTGGTCAATATTTATTTTATTATAAAAATTTAATTAAATAACATAAGAAAGTAATGTAATTAAGGCTGAAAAAAAGACAAATTGTTCAGGTTTGTGTGCTAATATAAGGAGAAATACTGGCTGATTTACTGGAAATAATATAAAGGAAAACAGTCAGAAATTAGAATAAGATTATTGCAATAATAATAAAATGAGCTAATAAGTTGATCATAATAAAAAGAAGCTTGAATTTGTACCAAATAGTTTATGAACTATTGAATATATCTTCCAAGTCAGTATAATGAATGATTGATAAATTATTAAGAGAGAAGCAAAACGTGATTATTAAAGGAATTGAAAACTAAATAATTAATAAAGAAAGATATATCTTTTTTTGTTTTTAAAATAATTTTATTAAGATTTGAAGTAATAGAAAATTTCAGATTTTTTTTTCTTCTTTAAAGCCTTAATTATAATGGTAAATAATAATAAATTTCAAAGAAGTGGAGAATTTGTTATAATAACAATATTAATTATATTATTGGTGATTACAAATATTTCTCTATTCAAAACAAGTTATTTTCTACATACACTAATATGTTCAATATCTTCTTTGCTAACTTATTTGGTTTGTAGCAAATTGATTCCAACATTCGGAGAGAAACTTCTTGAGAATGGTCTTTTTGGAATAGACATTAACAAAAGAAGTGACAGTATTAGTAACATTAATTCAAAGACGAATTTATTGGAAGAAAATGAATGTAAAAACAATGAACTTGTAATATTAGATAAAAAAGATATAGTAGAGAAGAAGATACCAGAATCATTAGGTATAGTACCGGCAAGTATGTTTATGATGACAGCAATTTGCAGCCAAATTCTATTTAGTAATGATCCAGTAAAATTATTAGAGTATAATTCAGGATTGTTTTCAATTTGTATGATGACATTTCTTGGATTTGTGGATGATGTATTAAATTTGAAATGGAGATATAAGATGGTATTACCAGTATTTGCAGCTTTACCAACTTTGGTTTCTTATAATGGAGGTACTCAAATAGTTTTGCCTTTATTTCAGACAGGTGGAGACTATTCAGCAAGGATTTTGATAGATTTGGGGTATTTTTATTACCTTTATATGTTATGCCTGACAGTATTTTGTACAAATTCCATAAATATATATGCAGGAGTGAATGGTCTAGAAGTTGGACAATCGATAATAATCTCAGCTTCAATAATTGTTTATAACATAATTGAGATGCTTACAATACTACCAAATTGGCAATTCAGCTTTAAATCAAACCACCATTTTTTTTCAATTTTACTCTTACTTCCCTTTACAGCTTCAAGTCTGTCGCTATTCCATTTTAACAGGTATCCTTCTTTGGTATTTGTTGGCGATACTTATACTTACTTTGCAGGAGCTTGTTTTGCTATTGTAAGTATTTTGGGGCATTTTTCAAAGACTCTTCTTCTTTTCTTTCTCCCACAAATTTTGAACTTTATTATTTCAATTCCACAACTCTTTGGAATTGTTCATTGCCCAAGACATAGAGTTCCTAAACTAAATAAAAAGACAGGAAAGCTAGAATCTTCTAAGAATCTTACTCTTCTTAATCTGGTTTTGGAGGTCACGGGCCCTTTAACAGAAAGGCAGTTAGTTTATTACCTATTGGTTATCCAGATCATTTCAAGTATTTTTGGGTTCTTCGTAAGGTACTCTCCTTTCTTCAGGATTTTCTTCGAATAGAGTACTTTTTTTTTCTCACTCTCTGAGAAATGCATGCATAAGTTTAGGCGGGCTCTGAACACTCCGTAAAGGAAAGGAAAAAGAGTGTGGGCATAGCGAGGATGAGAAAAAAAGAAAGAATACAAGAATAAGAAAAAGTCTTTCGATCAAAGCCGAATAGTAACTTTAAAGCGTACCTATTTTTTAAAATTAGAGTAATACTGCCATCTCTATTGACAACAGCTGTCTACCTTGAATGTAGACCAAGACAGGGAAAAAATCCGTTTCTCTTCCTTCCCTCAGATGTACACTTGGCTAGTTAATTTAATTTACTTTGACAGGGTTTTTCTGTTCCATAATATCTATAGCTTTTTTAGACGATTTGATCTCCTTACACTTGTATTATAAGTATTATTTAATCTATCATCCTCCTTCGCAATGTTTTCTGCAGCTCTTCTGCCTCTTTGTGGAGTCTTGAGTTGTTTTGGTGCCTCTTCTTCCTCCTCTTCTTCTTCCTCTTCTTCCTCCTCTTCTTCTTCCTCTTCTTCCTCCTCTTCTTCTTCCTCTTCTTCTTCCTCTTCTTCCTCTTCTTCTTCCTCTTCTTCCTCTTCTTCCTCTTCTTCCTCTTCTTCCTCTTCTTCTTCTTCCTCTTCTTCTTCTTCTTCTTCTTCGTGATCCTCACATTCATCATCAGAGTACTTATCACGCTTTACTCTATTATTGCTAGTAGTAGTCTTGGATCTATTGGAGTTTCTTGAGAAAATATTGGTCACGCCAATTCCAGTAAAGAAACCAATAAGTAAGATAATGATAGTAACTAAAGGAGCTAATTTGATTAATTTATTGATATCGTTAATTGTGTGTTTGATTTCAGAAATAATAATATCAAGGGTACTAAGAGGGTCAGGAACTGGTTGAGGAGTTAGTTTCTTATAGTCTTTGTTCCAAATAAAAGCCTTAATTACTTCAGCATTTCTCATACCAGTATAAGTGTACATCTTTCCATTCCTAAAGAATCTAAAAGAAGGAACAGCAACAATTCCAAAGCGGTTAATTAATTGTTGATTTTTAGAAACATCAATCTTTGCAACATTTAAACTTTCTCTAGCAATTACAGAAAGTTTATCCAACTCTACTAAAGACATTTGGCTTTGTTGGCAATTTGGAAGATAAAATAACACAAACCAGTCACCAGTTGTTGATCCAGTTGCAGATTGTGTAAGATGTTCAAAATTGTTATCATTAAGCTCTTTAACAAAAGATTGAATTTTTTTCTCAGAATTCACAGAAACTGTGGGATGATGCTTTTGGGGTGTATATGAAGATGCTGAAGCTGTAGGTTTTGCATGCCTTTGAGCTCTATTATGTCCATTAATAGAAGCATTAATTTCATCTCCTCTAATTCCAATTACTAATAATAATATTAAATTCAATACAGCCAATTTTAACTTCATCTTTATTATTATATTCTCAAAACCTAGATGGACTTTATTATAAATGCATAAATTTAATTCAACTTTGTTGTTTCCCCCTTTACTTTATTACAACTATTATTAATATAATGAAGATTTTATTTATTGTGTGGAATACTTAAATTGTTTTAATATTTCAATTTAAAATTTATTTTTTTATTTAATAATTTTGTGATTAATAATAAAAACTACACACTTTTGGCGCCTATACCGGCAGTTACCCCCCTCATTTATTGGCGTTAAATGAAAATATTTACAATGTTAAATTAGAAGAAAAAAATATTTCAATATATAAAAAATATATATTTAATATAATATATTTATATAATAAAGAAACAATTCAAATTATTTAAATAAACTTAAATTTCAATATAATTTAATTTCCCTCATAATTCTTGAAATTTGATTACTTTTTATTTAGTCAAAATAATACAATTTGATTAATTGGGATCATTTTTAGTAAATTCATAATCAGTTATGATATTTATTATAAATTTATGAGCATTGTGAAGTACATTATACATTGATATATTAAATATTTATTTGTTTTTAAATGTAAATTTATTTAAGTTAAATTAAGAGTATATATAGATTTGGTTAATTCACAATACCAGTAGAAGAAAAATGAAACTAATTAGATTCCTTATGAAATTAGTCAATAATTCAGTAGTAATTGAATTAAAGAATGGAACAATTATTCAAGGAACAATAGTAACTGTGGATATGTCTATGAATACTTATTTAAAGAATGTAAAAATGAGTGTAAAACACAGAAATCCTGTTAGTCTTTCTCAAATTACTGTAAGAGGAAATACTATCAGATACTTTATATTACCAGACTCTTTACCACTAGATGCCTTATTAATAGATGATACTCCTAAACAAAATCCACCAAGAGTGAATCCAATTTCTGGTCCTAAATTTGGAAATAAATCTACAACAAATTTATCAGGTGGAGGCAATTTTGATAATAAATCTCGTGGTTCTTTTGGTAATAGAAGATAGAGGGAATTATATATTTGAATTTAATAAAGGAAGTGATTTATATATTTAAATGGATTTATTACATTAATAAATAAGAAAATAAATTAATGTTATTAATTAATGTTATTTTAATAACATTAATTAGATATTCTTCATTAGACTATTCTATAATTTTCAATCTTAGCTTATAATAGATTTATAATATATTTCAACCTATAGATAACACAACTTGTCTCTTTTCAAAATCCAAACAAATAGTCATTTAGTGATTTTAAAACTAAAAAGAAAATTGAGAAAAAGTCAATTAGAAATTTATTAAACTAAAACCAGCTTCTAATTAATATTAAATAGCTAACTATTTAGTAAATAAATCTTAGAATATTCAGAATCTATAAAAAAGAATAAATCAATGAAAGAGCCTTTATCTCTTTTACCAATTATGAAATCTCTTTTGGAAGTTTGGTTATAACAAAATTAAGAAACTTATGCAACCAAAGTAGAGGCAGTAGCAGCTTGATACTTCCAGTTGGCTGGAAGCTGCTTTGAACGCTTAAAATATCTAGCTAAACGGTGAATTCTAGACTCAACCAAAATCAATCTGTATTTAGCAGCAGTATCCTTTCTGAATTTCTCAAGGTGCTTGCGGATAGAAACAGCTCTCTTGATCAAGAAATAGAGATCTTCTGGAATATCTGGAGCTAAACCATTCTTCTTCAAAATTCTTAAAATCTTACTACCTGTTAAAGATTGGACCATTGGAATACCATGAGAATCTCTCAAAGTAACGCCAATTTGAGATGGGGTCAAACCTTTACGGGCAAGCTTTGTAATTAAATCTTCTGCCTCTGATGGCTTTAACTTAATCCATGTTGGTGGTCGTCTTCTATATGGCTTAGCTGATGATGAAATACCTTTTCCACGTCCGTAAACTCTTCCCATTTTTCCTCTCTAAATTAATCCTCAATAATAATATTTCAATGGAAACAAAATATTAATTATTCCAATTTGACCTTGGAGATTGTTGTGTCACTTTTTTCTATTATTTTAGGCTATTTAAGACGTAATTTAATTTGTCTTTCTTTCCTNTGTTATTTATTTAAAATAAATAAATTTAATTAATATTATATTATTTAACTTGAAAACTAATTTTAACTCTTAGCATTTACTTATAGTAATAATTAATAACAATAACAATTGTTAATATTATTTTTCACATAATTGACTTCATTTTCAAGACAATACGTTTGGCGCCGTCTCCTTGCATAGTTATATGCCGGTATTTAAATATTATACCGGTATAGGAAAATCTAAAAAAAAGTGGGGTATAAGAAAAAATATTTTTTTTTTAGAAAGTCAATAGTAAAACAGAATAGAATTTGATATTATTTTGTACTTAGTTATTCTTTAATTGATTAAAATTTGGGACTTTACTTTGTAATTATTTAATATTGCCTCTTTATATTATGTAAAGCGTAATAGCTAGCATTTAACTTCAAAGTAGTGTAGTATGTGTGTATTTTTAAACCATATTCCTATCAATGCAAAATTGCAATTCAGTTTCAACAATTATTATGTTATCTATCAAGGCAAAAATAGATACCAAGCAAAGATTCTTAGTTAAGATGAAAACAAATAATAATAATAATATGAAACTTGGTAAAACAAAAAAATTAAAAAATCGAAACAATCTTGGAAACTAAAACTAAAGTTTTCACAAATAATGAATCTACGGCTTTAACTTAAAAATAGTTAAAATCTAAAATTATTGTTACAATCATGAATTTTACATGTCAAAAGGCTGTAAATTTTTTATCCAGAATCAAAGGTGAATATGCGATCCGATTAAAGTCGCACTTTCTATTAATATGTTTATCCTTTAGAAGCAGATTGTTAGAAATAAAATCATGGCCAAATCTATCTGCAAAGCTATTCCAAGAAGGTGACTTATTAATCGGACATTGGCGTGACTCTTTGTAATGGGAGTTAAACATAAAGTCCTCAAACTCGTTATATTCAGCATCTAATACGTTCATATCCTCCATTCTTGATTTCATTTTCTCTCTAAAATTATTAGAAATCGCCCAATTAATAGAAGAAGGTAAATTTCCTGACAAGTTTGATTGATTTGGCGCCTTGAAATGCATATTCGGGAACGAGCGGGCCTTTGTGTTATTTGATAAATACCATCTTCCAAAATTCTTATTCATATGATCGTTGGAAAAAATATTCTCATCAACAAAAATATTATAATTTCTCTCAGAATGGTCGTCATTATTAGGAAGATGGACGGCATTCGTTGATCTCATATCAATGTTGGCTCTACTTGGAATATTAAAATCACAAGAGTGATCTAACTTTAGATTTGGATGATCTTTAGCTTTATTGAAACGTATATTATTAATATTATTATTATTGTTATTATTACTAGTACCTTGATTTAAAGAAACGCTTTTGATTAAGTTAAAATCATCTGTTAAATTAGGGAAATTACTTAAATTTGAATCAATACCATTAACAGGGTTAGGATATTCATTATCAAATAAGACCCTGTCAACTCCAGAATACTTCGTGCCAAAATTACTACTTAAATTGGGCTTCTCCATAAAATGTAAAAATAATGAATCTCTTGAAAGTTTAGAGTTGGCGTATTGTAAATCAGAAATAGTCGGTGAAGATGAGGGTGGTACCACTTGATCGAAATTGCAAGGCATTGGCAACTGATCCTTACTCTCCATAACTTTATTCTCGTAAGTTTGTTTTGAGTTATTTTGCAAATAAACTTCTTTATTTTTGGTCACACGTGTTTTGCCCTCTATTGCTTGATGTACAAAAACTAATCTTCCGTCAATAAGGTGGTGTGGTTGTTGAAGTGCTTTAATTGTAGCTTCAGAGCTAGCAAACGTCACAAACCCATAGCCTTTGGATTCCCCAGATTTTGTCCTCAAAATAACTGACTCCTCAAGCTCTCCATATTGCCCCATAACTTCCGATAAGGAATCTTCATTGGTTTCAAAACCCAAATTTCTAACAAAAAGCTTTCTACGTATTGCATCTGACCTTTTTGTTTCAAATGGAAAAGGATCAGCTGCAAGCTTTACCATCAAAAACCTGCCACTCATACTCACAGGGTTTTTACAAGCTAATAGTGCTGACTCTATTGTTTTAAAAGTTACAAATGCATAACCTCTAGATTTCCCATCCTTTTTGAGAACAATCCCTTCTTCCACATCTCCAAATTGAGAAAAAACTTCTATTACGGACTCGGTATTAGCAGAAAATGGCAAATTCTTTATATATAGACGCCTATGGGATCTGCTTTCACAAATTACGGCAAAGACTCTCTGTAAAATTTTTTGATCCTCAATACATGCACCAGCTAATAACTCTACAAGCTGATCTTTACTTAAAGGAGTAAGTACTCTACGAAAATCTTCTTTTTCATGTGGGACTTCCAAACCACCTATCCCTAATGGAAATGTATCAACACTAGTGTTTAAATCTTCATTGTTAGTATTAATCCTTTCAAATTCGTCTGTTGAAGAAGTATAATTTTCATCAGAAGTTTCTGATTCAATTAATTGTTCTGAATTCATCTTTAATTGTTTCCCCTTAACTTAACCTAAGTAAATTCTGAGTATTATTGATTTATATTGACCTTTAAATAAATAAATAAATAAATAAATAAATAAATAAATAAATAGATAAATATATATATATATATATATATATAATATATATATATAATGGAAGAATATTCAATAGATTTGTTAGAAACAATGAAATCTTTAATATTATTCTTATCCTTTAACTCATTCAATTCCAAAGATATCAAATTAGAAATTGATAAATCCAATTAAATATAACGGATTTTACGGGAGATTCTACGAGCTGAGTAAAAAACTCCAATCCTTAATAATTTTCTCTGTTTTGAACAATACATTCACGCTTATGAGCGTAGATACCCAGTAATAAAAATTAGTAGAAAAATTAAACTTGATAAAAATCTTTAGTGAAGATTTAAAAAAATTGGGATATAATTCTCCAAACTATTTCACGATTTTAAGTTTTCTCTTCTATAAATCAAAAGAAAGAGAATATACTTGGGTGAAACGCACATAATACAATTAATGCGATATTTGGTAACTAAATCGTCATGCCATTTTGGCGGGAAATTTGAATTAATAATTATTGATCCTATTTTACAGTCTTTTTGCTTATTATTTTAGATACAGGACGTTGGTGGGAAAAAAGTGAATGGCGGAAGGAAATGTGCAAAAGTGCGTATTAGTATTAATTTAAGAGGGAAAATAATTTATTAGTGTTAAAATCCGCTAACTTATGTCAATTTGGTATATATTATTAAAGAAATATGTAGATAAGCTTTGAAATTTTTTCAAGTTAAGGATAAATATACAGAATATTTTTTTTTTTTTTTTAATTAGAGACGGCGGGAAGCTTTGCATGTTATTATTAATCTATAAAGTTGAATTATGAAGAGAATCCTTACAATTGAAAAGTAAAAAAGTACTATGAAACGAAAATTAAGATACTAGTAGAAAAATTTAGAATTTCTCTGGTTCAATTCCAAGAGATTTGCATTTATTTACATATTCTTTTCTAAGGAAGAAATTTTCTTTATCATATCCGTTGCTTTTGATGGTATTCCATATGTCTTCGAGTTCTTTTTTAGTTTTAGATAATTTAATATACCCAAGATACCTCCAAGACTTTACTCTTTCTGAGTCCTCATCATTACATATAGATTGAGCACTTTTACCATGTCTTAGAGTGTCTTTAACATTACAAATGCTGTACATATTCTCAAATTCATCCAAATCTTCATAGTTTAAAAGCTTTTTAAAATCTTTCCTTGATATATTAGCTTTTAGATAATTGATTGTAAATTCTTTGAGACCTGAGAAGTCTAAGCCTGTAGAAATTTCAATACTTTTTAAAGGCACCATGTATTCAGTAATTAGATGTCTCTTGCTTTCAGGTTCATTCTTCATAATGAAGCTTCCAAACGCAACAGGAGGAACATCAATATCCTTTTCTTTCTTTGGATTGACTGCTAAAATAACTTTGAATAAATGTGGTGGAGCGGAGACGAGCTTGTCACCTATTACTTCATAAGTAACAGTATTAACTGGGGTATCTTTCAAATCAGATTTAACAATGAGGTTTGGATCCATTTTTTTCTCATCTCCTAATTCTCTAGCCTTGTCGAGAACGTCTTTCTTGTGTATAACACATATCTGGCCAAGCGCATCCTTTGGAGGATCTTCCTTTTTAATACTTTCTAAATTTTGTGCCAATTTTTTAAAGTCCTTAGAACGCATATAATTCGGAGCAAATAGTGGGCCTGAAACTACATAAACATCTTGATAATAATTTGTAAGTTCTCTTGAAATGAGCTCCAATCTGTACCAATCTGCTCCATTATTGGATAAATCTTGTGGGAGTATATTTCCAGATAAATAAAATGTATCAGATTGGGCCGTTTCTGTATTTTTATGCTGGCCGGCTGCTGCCATATGTCCTCTGCTATATCCACTTGCAAAGTAATCCTTGTTTTCAGCACTCCAAATCAACGGAACATCTGGGTCTACTTGGAAAACACAGTCTGCCCTATTTGCTTTTCCTGAACAAGTTTCATTAGATATCTTCTCAGCTACCCAATTGGGTATTTTGTCTCTAAAGGAAACAGATGATAAATAAGACTCTCTAAGAATTAGATTTTCAGTACTAGGAAGTTTAACTGATGGATAGAATCCGCCTGTCACAGATTTTACAATTTTATCCGAATACTTATTAAACTTCTTTGAAAAATATTTCTGTCCAATATTAACATGCTGAATATCCATATTCTTTAATAGGTTATGCTTCAGATTATTTCCTTCAATATTGGGATACAGCTTATAGCCAATTGCTGTTCCGATTGCTACCCCGAGCATTAGATTGACTGTCGATTTCATAGTCATATTTTCAACATTAAATTAACAGTGGTTTTTTACATTCAAATACTAGTTTTTTTTATATGGAATGAATACAAGTCTTATATTGTGATGTAGCAATTCCCGGAATATAATATATATATTTATTTAATCAAAAAATTATATCAATAAATATTAAAATGAAATTATATAAATTTCCCTCGTATTAATAAAAAAAATTACTCACAATAAATGTATAGTTTAATGCTTTTTTTTTTTTTTTTTTAATTTCACTAATATTTTCAAAATCTAAATATATTAAACTTCCTCAAAAAAAAAAACAACGAATACTCCTAATTATAACTACCTAATTGAGAATAATATATAGTAATTGCCACTACGTAAATTCTAATCACACATAATTTTCCCTGATAAAAAAAAAAATAATAATAAATTTTTCTCAAATTCTATATTTGGCAAATAATTTTACAAGTTAATATAAATTTATTTATATAATTATCAAATAATACGTGTCTTTTCCCGCCTGAATTACCGGTACTTTTTCATTACAAATTACATGCATTTAGATTGAATAATAAAATATCTAAAAAAAAAAGTGTGAAGAATTGATATTTAAAAAAATAAAAATCGTAAAATAAATAAAAAATTGGGATATAAAAACTAGTGGAAAAAATTGTATTTGTTTAAATGAAATAAAATTTGATTTAGTAAAGGCCTAATCAATGAGTACGTTCTACAATGATAAAAACAGAGCAAGCTCTCGTTTATCGCCAAACAATAGAAGAAGTACAGAGTCTTTAGCAATGAATTATCGTCAAAGTTCTGTTCCACCTCTTGACCAGACTATGTTCAATTCTAAAAATTCAAAAAGTAGGCCAACAAGCGCAATAAATTCTGGTTTGGATAGTACAAGAGGGTCTTCAATTGCAAGATGCTTTAAAAAAGGCTTGGGTGGTAGTATACTATCAAGTTGTATGGGCGTTAGCGATACTCATAGAGGACAGCATTCAGAACATTTTGTTACAGGCTCGGATGCTCAAGAAACTGTAAGAAGATATAGAGATAATTATTCTCAATTAAGGCAGCTTTTTGAAAAGCTCAAGGAGCAGAATGAGATTCTCCAAGATGAAAATTACCGTCTAGAAGAGTCACTCAAATCTGCTCAAGATGCCCTTAAAGCCAATCGAACAATGGACTCAAAGAACTTGAGTAGTAATTTGAATTATAGCCAAAAATGTTTGGATGCATGCGTGCATTACATTTCTTATACATTGAAGTACTTACTTGATAACCCAGAAGAAAATGCTTTGAATATTTCTAAGGCATTAGTAGAGAGAGCAGTTCAACAAAGAATTTATTTATTAGAGCCAAAATTGGATGATTCCATTAAACATCTTCAAGAAAACATTATTGAATTTGAGAAAAAGAGTAGAGCAGCCAAGTTAAATGAAGAAAGATTAAGGATAGAAGCTAATAAAAATTCGGAGCATCCTGAAAGTATTCAACAAAACATTATAGGATCTAAACATTCAATGCCCTCATCAAGCAAAATTAACGATGAAAGTGACATTAATCCAGAGAGTGAGTATTCTAAGCACAAGTCTCAATTAGAATCTGGAAAATCTGATAAACTTTCAACACCAAAACAATCACAATCTAAGATGCCATCCATGGATCATTCAAAGACTCATTCCCAAGTAAGTCGTTCTTCTTTGGAATCATCAAAAGCTTTATCGCAGGCTTTGCCTCAAAGCAAATCAAATGCTTCAGTATCGAAATTAAATACTAGCAAGAGCCATATTGAACAAAGTAAAACAGATATTTCTAAAAAAGAGGGAAGTATTCATAAATTTATCGAAAATATTGAAAAACCAATCGGAGAAGTTAAGGAAATGGTTGAATCTGTTGGTAAGTCCGTCTCATCCTCTTTGAAGTCGCCTTCTATCTCTGCTTCCAAGAACTCTAGCGCTATTTTAAGTAATAAGGAGCAAAATTTAAGCTCTGCTGGCCACAAAGATAACTCTATAGATTTAAATTCAAGTAATTCCAAGGCATCTGAAACTATAAAATCAAGCTTGGAAAGCAATGAGCCTTCACTAATTTCCAAAAAAGATGCCCCAGCTGCTCCACCAGCTAAAAAGGACGCTCTAGTTGTGCCTCCAGCAAAGAAAGAAGCCCCTGCTGCGCCACTAAAGAAGGATGCTCCTGCTGCTCCTGCTGCTCCGCCAGCTAAAAAGGATGCCCCAGCTGCTCCGCTAAAGAAGGATGCCCCAGCTGCTCCTGCTGCTCCTCCAGCTAAGAAGGATGCCCCAGCTGCTCCTGCTGCTCCTCCAGCTAAGAAGGATGCCCCTGCTGCTCCGCTAAAGAAGGATGCCCCAGTTGCTCCTACTGCTCCACCAGCAAAGAAAGATGCTCCTGCAGCGCCACTAAAGAAGGATGTTCCTGCCGCACCACTAAAGAAGGATGCCCCAACTACTCCAGCTGCTCCTCCAGCTAAAAAGGACGCTCCTGCCGCACCACTAAAGAAGGATGCCCCAGCTGCTCCGCTAAAGAAGGATGCCCCAGCTGCTCCTGCTGCTCCTCCAGCTAAAAAGGATGCCCCTGCTGCTCCTGCTGCTCCTGCTGCTCCTCCAGCTAAGAAGGATGCCCCTGCTGCTCCGCTAAAGAAGGATGCTCCTGCTGCTCCTGCTGCTCCTCCAGCTAAAAAGGATGCCCCAGCTGCTCCTGCTGCTCCTCCAGCTAAAAAGGATGCCCCAGCTGCTCCTGCTGCTCCTCCAGCTAAGAAGGATGCCCCTGCTGCTCCGCTAAAGAAGGATGCTCCTGCTGCTCCTGCTGCTCCGCCAGCTAAAAAGGATGCCCCAGCTGCTCCTGCCGCACCACTAAAGAAGGATGCCCCAGCTGCTCCTGCTGCTCCTCCAGCTAAGAAGGATGCCCCAGCTGCTCCGCTAAAGAAGGATGCTCCTGCTGCTCCTGCTGCTCCGCCAGCTAAAAAGGATGCCCCAGCTGCTCCTGCTGCTCCTCCAGCTAAGAAGGATGCCCCAGCTGCTCCTCTAAAGAAGGATGCCCCAGCTGCTCCTGTTGCCCCACCAGCTAAAAAGGATGCTCCCGCTGCTCCTCCAGCTAAGAAGGATGCTCCTGCTGCTCCACTAAAGAAGGATGCCCCAACTCCTCCAGCAAAGGATGCTCCCGCTGCACCACCGATGAAGAAGGACGCTCCTGCTGCACCTCCAATGAAGAAAGGTGCTCCACCAGCTCCAGAATCTCCAGCAAAGGATGCCCCAGCTGCTCCTCCGGCTAAGAAGGATGCTCCTACCGCTCCACTAAAGAAAGATGCCCCAGCTGTTCCTACTGCTCCTCCAGCTAAGAAAGATGCTCCTGCTGCTCCACCAATGAAGAAGGATGCCCCAGCTGTTCCTGCTACTCCTCCAGCTAAGAAGGATGCTCCTGCTACTCCTGCTACTCCTGCTGCTCCTCCAGCTAAGAAAGATGCTCCTGCTGCTCCACCAATGAAGAAGGATGCCCCAGCTGTTCCTGCTACTCCTCCAGCTAAGAAGGATGCTCCTGCTGCTCCTGCTGCTCCGCCAGCTAAGAAGGATGCTCCTGCTGCTCCTGCTGCTCCGCCAGCTAAAAAGGATGCCCCAGCTGCTCCTGCCGCACCACTAAAGAAGGATGCTCCTGCTGCTCCTGCTGCTCCGCCAGCTAAAAAGGATGCCCCAGCTGTTCCTACTGCACCTCCAGCTAAGAAGGATGCCCCAGCTGCTCCTCCGGCTAAAAAGGATGCTCCTGCTGCGCCTCCAATGAAGAAAGATGCTCCGGCTGTTCCTACTGCTCCGCCAGCTAAGAAGGATGCTCCCGCTGCACCACCGATGAAGAAGGACGTTCCTGCTGCACCTCCAATGAAGAAGGATGCTCCTGCTGCACCTCCAGCAAAGGATGCCCCGCCAGCCCCAGAATCTCCAGCTAAAAAGGATGCCCCAGTTCCACCACCAGCTAAAAAAGACGCTCCCGCTGCACCACCAATGAAGAAAGACGCTCCTGCTGCACTTCCAGCTAAGAAGGATGCCCCGGCTGTTCCTGCTGCTCCACCAGTGAAGAAGGACGCTCCTGCTTCACCTCCAATGAAGAAAGATGCTCCACCAGCTCCAGAATCTCCAGCAAAGGATGCCCCAGCTGCTCCTCCGGCTAAAAAGGATGCTCCTACCGCTCCACTAAAGAAAGATGCCCCAGCTGTTCCTACTGCTCCTCCAGCTAAGAAAGATGCTCCTGCTGCTCCACCAATGAAGAAGGATGCCCCAGCTGTTCCTGCTGCTCCTCCAGCTAAGAAGGATGCTCCTGCTGCTCCTGCTGCTCCTCCAGCTAAGAAAGATGCTCCTGCTGCTCCACCAGCTAAAAAAGACGCTCCTGCTGCACCTCCAGCTAAGAAGGATGCCCCTGCTGCTCCGCCAGCTAAAAAAGACGCTCCTGCCGCTCCACCAGTGAAGAAAGATGCTCCGCCAGCTCCAGAATCTCCAGCAAAGGATGCCCCAGCTTCTCCGTTAGCTAAAAAAGACGCTCCTGCTGCTCCACCAATGAAGAAAGATGCCCCGGCTGCTCCTGCTGCTCCACCAGCTAAGAAAGATGCTCCTGCTGCTCCACCAGCTAAAAAAGACGCTCCTGCTGCACCTCCAGCTAAGAAGGATACCCCAGCTGCTCCGCCAGCTAAAAAAGACGCTCCTGCTGCACCTCCAGCTAAGAAGGATGCCCCAGCTGCTCCGCCAGCTAAAAAAGACGCTCCTGCTGCACCTCCAGCTAAGAAGGATGCCCCAGCTCCAGAATCTCCAGCAAAGGATGCTCCCGCTGCACCACCGATGAAGAAGGATGCTCCTGCTGCACCTCCAGCTAAGAAGGATGCCCCAGCTCCTCCAGCAAAGGATGCTCCTGTTGCCCCTCCAGCTAAGAAGGATGCCCCAGCTCCTCCAGCAAAGGATGCTCCTGCTTCTCCACCAGCCAAAAAAGACGCTCCAGCTCCTCCACCAATGAAGAAGGACGCTCCTGCTGCACCTCCAATGAAGAAAGATGCTCCAGTCCCTCCAGAATCTCCAGCAAAGGATATCCCAGCTGCTCCTCCGGCAAAAAAAGACGCTCCTGCTGCACCACCAATGAAGAAGGACGCTCCTGCTGCACCTCCAATGAAGAAGGATGCTCCTGCTGCACCTCCAATGAAGAAGGATGCTCCACCAGCTCCAGAATCTCCAGCAAAGGATGCCCCAGCTCCTCCACCAGCCAAAAAAGATGCTCCCGCTGTACCACCAATGAAGAAGGACGCTCCTGCTGCACCTCCAATGAAGAAAGATGCCCCAGCTGCTCCAGATTCTCCAGCTAAGGATGCCCCAGCTATACCGCCTGCGAAAAAGGATGCTCCATTATCTCCAACAATGAAAAAGGGTGCACCAACTTCTCCACCAATGAAAAAAGATTTACCATCTGCGCCGCCTATGAAAAAAGACGCTCCTACTGCTCCTGCTCCTATAAAGAAAAGCCCTCCGATTCCAATAAAAAAAGAAGCACCTAATTGAAAACTCTATTAATGATTATTTTTATTCTTTATGGAAAACAATTAAACTAATTGGTTAATAAAACAGTAAATTTTTGCAGATTTTGAAGATTAAAATGGTAACTTATGTACTTTAATAGTGGTTAATAAAAGTTGTATTATTTACAATTAAAGAAACGCTCTCTACTCTATTAATTATAAAAAAACATTATTAGCTACTTCATTGTAGTCTAAACAAATTAACCATTTGGCCTAACAACTTTAGTCAAATTTTCTTTAGTTCTTATATATTAAATTATTATTTTTTTGCATGTTATTTTACACACATGCCGCCAAGTATCTAAAATTCGAAAATTTATCTATGAATAAGTTATCGAAATGTTTTATTGAATTTAACACTCACAAAAGGTAATAATGCATTTTTATATTTATGTTTTGTTTTTTTATTATCTTTTTTTATTCGTTTACTTTAAACTAGTCATCCTTGATTATATTGCTCTTAGTGCTTACAGTGAATTGTGATTAAAATTTCCCGCCCTAACAGGTCATTTAATGCATGGTGAGAATCTTTCTAGTATCAAAAGTAGTAAAAGGTTGATGTAATTACATCAACCCCAAAATTAAGAGTTTAAAATGCAAAATTGAAAGAAAAGGCAGCGAGGAAAAAAAATAATCACTAAAGCTTTAAACATATTTACTGTGGGTAACTAACAAAAAAAACATGTTAAGTGAAAAAGAAAAAAGTATTGAATATCTAAAGAAAATTAAAGAATTTCGTCATAAAATTGATACAGGAATAATTAAATTGAAGAATAGACTCTCAAATTATTTGCAGGAACCTCTTTATGATTACTTGGATGATACAAGAAAGGAAGTGGATCAGCTTTATAATGAAACTAGAATGTATGTATATTCTCATGAAACGCCATTCAATCCTAGGTATGCTACAGATGACGAATTAATAAGTAGATATTCCATGGCAAAGCTTATTGATATAAAGACTAGAAAGTTAATGGATAAAACGATTAACATGCTAAGTTTGGAGAATGAACGTCATATTGAATTAATGCAAAAAGAAGGATTTTATGGCTATTAAATAGTTTAAATGACTAAAAAAGTAACAAAGAAGGATTAATATAAATTTATGTCTTCAGTATTTAAATCCTAATATTCTGAGATTTGCTCTTGATTATATTCAAAGAATCCAAATTCTCTGCAATTTGTAAAGTCTATTAAACTTTAATCTTTATTATATATAATAACTCACCTTTAATCAAATGTTTTATCATATTTATTTTGACATATTTACTCTTTTTTCTTTGATATAATTTTTTTTCTTGAGCTTCTTTAAGAGTAGCAAGTTCACCCAAAATTGAATCTTTTTTAGATAAGATTTCTCCACTATTCTTCTATTAATTAAAAGTCAATTATTTATTACTATCATTATTTAATGGCACTTAATATTCGTTTTACTTGCCAATTAAATTTCTTTTAATCATCCAAGAAACTTACATGATCAAAAAGTAACGATTCCAACTCATTATTTGCTCTTTTCTGTTGTTTTATTAGTGGGTCATTGCATTCTGAATATTCAAAGTTATCAATATTTTTCAGTATATTCAAGTATGATTTTTCAATGAAGTCAGATAATAATGCCATTATTAAAGTATTTTCTATTCTGCTTCATTTTCTTTATATTTTTTACAATTATCTAAAATCTCATTACTTGAAATAAACATATTTTTAAAAAAATATTATTTATTTGCATGCAATTACGTAATATTAAGTGCCGGCATATATTTTTATAAATATTATCTCTGAAATACTATTTAGCACTACAATTCAAGAAATGTGGGGAGAAATTTTACATTATAAATTAATAAATAATTAAATTTGTAAAAAAAATAATAATAATCCGATACAACTGATTAATGATTTACTGGAAAAAAAATTATAGAGTTCTGTAATAGATTATTTTATTACTATTATGTTTGTTTATTCACTTTTATTATTTGAAAATAATTTTTTGTTGACATCTTAATATGTCATGCATTAAATTATCGAAAACAAATTTTAAATTCCAGAATATACCGCCTTAATTTTTTGTTGATATTTATTACTAAATTAAAATTGCATATGTTATTAACGTCTAATTAATATGATTTAATAAAGTATCAGAGACAAATACTTTAAGCGTCTTTCTGACTATTTGTAACGATTATGACCACTTCTCAACAAATATGAAAAAAAATTAAATTTATTCCCAAAACAGGATATTTTGAGTTGAACTTTAAATTCAAATGTATATATTACCGATAAATGACAGTTATTAAAATAATGTATTGATTCACATGAATATTTAAAGCTTTTTGAACTAATTTTGTTTAAATAAGAATTAATCTATTTTTCAAAAAAAAAAAAAGAAAAACCTTTATATAAATTATATAATTAAGTATATTAAACGCATAATCATAAAATACACTTAGTATAATGTTTAAAATGACGAAAATGGACAGACCTGATCCTACATATGTGTACTCTGTATGCATAGCTGAGGACAAATAAACGGATCTTCTGATTTTACATTATATTTAGGAAGATTGATTGCGTTTTTAGATTATTCCCTTCGTTGTCTATGTGTTTTATTCTGAAATACAATAGGACACAAAATCATAGATGTTTATGTTACTTTCGCCGATATCACTTAGTATACAGTTCACTTCTTCTGGTGTTAATTTAATGATTGACCCAATGTTTAAGAGATGTTTTCTCAATTCGGCAGAACTTATTGTATCTTTTCCATTGGAGATTGATTGCAATGATTCCACCAAATCCCTGGCAATAGCTCTGTCATTATAAACAACCTCACCAATTCTAATTAAATCATCAACAGTGTAAAGACCTCTCTCGTTGGACTCTAAAATAGAAATTCAATTTCATGAATTATTAATTCGTCTTTAAATTGTCAAAGTCTTACCTGCTTTAATTGCAAGTTTATCTCTTTTTGTTAATTGCACCCCAATAGCATTTAACATATGTATTATCTTCTCTTCAGAAATTTTTCCTGCTTTATCTCTATCTACAATCTTGAAGAATTGCCTCAATTCATCTATCTAAATATGTAGCAAATTCAAATTTAGTCAACATCATCCTGCGTGTTTGGCTTTACTTTCAAAGAAGCTGCTATTCGAAAACTTACACGAGGTTTTGATAAACCAGAAACTTCGCCCAAAACCATTATATAAAAAATTCGGGTCCAAAAATCTACTTTACATAAATAAATATAAATTTTTATTAAGCCATTAATTTGTCCTCTTATTCTTTTAAATTATTTCCCTCTTAATTTATTTGTCCACATGAATTAATTGTTGCATGCATGCAAGAAAACGCTACATAGAAGATGCGGGAGATTGTAAAATTTTAAGTGATTAAATTTTAAATAAACAAATTTGAATTGAAGTAAAAGTAGGAGCCAACTCTGAATAGAACGTATTTATTAGAAGTGGCCAATTGAACAAAAGAGAATCAAAAAAATTAAACCAAGAACCATTAACGTTTAATAAGAATTCTCTACTATTTCGCTAACTAAGGTAATCGTAGAAACAGTTAGAATCCCAGTAACAAAAGATCCTAACTTTATAAGAGTGCGGATTGAGTGCTTGTCATTAAAAACATCTGGTATAACTTCAATACAAGCAACATAAAGTATTGTCCCTGCTGCAAGAGCTGAACAAACAGCTGATGCAACTGAATTTGAGATAATAACAATGGCTCCAATCATTGCGCCTAAAGGTGATCCAAAAGAAAGAATAATAATGTAAGCCAAAGGGTTAATGCCCTTTGAAATAAGAGTCATATATACAATTAAAATTTCAATCCACTTATGAGCAAAAATAACGCAGGTAATCATCCAAGTGCCCATAATACTTTTTGAAGTTCCAACAACCATACCTTCAAATAGAGAATGGAAGAATAATGCACAAACCAAAACAAATCCAACTGAGCTTTTGCCTAATTCTGCCTTCAATCCATTATCATTCTCTGCCAAATTTACTCTGGCTTTCTTTGATGATAATGTTGGGTTTTTATTAATTGAACCAGATATGCATAACGATGAATTTTCCCTACCAGCTGTTAAATCTGTGCCAAATTTATCAATAATACATGAATCTTCATCTGATGAATACTCGGATGAGACGTTAGTACTCATCATATTGGAGTTTATGTTATCTTTCATATGATTAGAATCTGTGTTATGCCTAGTGTGGCTATGACCATGTATTCCATTTGACCCAAAATACTCATCAGCAATACTCTCAAAAATTATCGAAAATAAGAAACCCAACAAAATTAAATGGCAAACACAATTAACCTCAATGCCTGCTATTTTAAAAGACAATAATCCAGAGCTTGAATCTTCTATTGCGTCTGGAATGAGATGAACAAGTGCCAGTGCAATAAAAGCTCCTGCTCCAAAAGCAGTCATAATTGGAAGAATCTTGCTTTTACGTCCCTTATTCTTCTCATCATTATCAATCTTAGCTGGAAAGAAATATCCAAGTATAGCAGATATAAGCAATAATATACTACAAGTAAATTTATGCCAAAATAAATCCATTCTTAATTACAATTGCAAATATTTCTCGAGAATAATTCAAGTTACACTCGCGCACAAACTTTACATTTAAATGTATTATTTATTATAATTCACGTATTTATTCAACATAAATTTAGTATTGCTTTGTTATATTGAGTGCAATCCAAATTTATTTAAGATATTTTGTTGTTACCCTTATATACAATTTCTGCTATCTATTTTATCTAAGGTTAGAAAAATGCTCAAGAGATATTAACATAAATGAATATCTCAAGTTTTGTATGTACTCTATTTTAAAAAACTTTAATGTAAAAAAAAAAGTGCACTAGATATATTACATAGCCCTCCTCAATAGTCATTACTAGCTTTCCGTAGACAAAAATACCGTATATAATATTAAATGGCCAGATTTGGCGCCACATCTATTTTCCAAAGTTAATTTGAAAAAATATTTAATCAAAATGATTTATTATTATATTATAATAAAAAAATATTATAGTAATAAACCACACTAAGGTTCTTAATATAGTAAATCTTTAAAAGTTATAGCAACTATACGGTAAATTTCTTTTAGCTGTAGCTAGAAGTAAAACTACGTGTAAATTACTGCGTTAAGAGCTTACATATTCATTTCTTTATCTTTAATGCAGAGTAAGAGGAGTATTTTTAAACTGAGGCTATTTTCAGCAGCTTCTAATAGAATTAGTGCTTCAGATAACTTGCGGAGGTGTCCATTTTAACATTTGTTCTTAAAATCTATTAATAACATTTACCCATTTATTTGAAATTGTTAATACGCTACATTATAAAGTTGTCACTATTTCTAATCAGTATTTTCTAAGAGTTATTGCTGGAGGGATTTGGGATTCAAAAGATTTATGTATGGATAGTTTAAACTTGTTAAATACTAACAATCAATTACGCCACTAGAACGTTTTATGTTGATGAAATTTTCAATTTGGTTGACTAATATACAAACAATACGCTAAGTTTTGTGTTACATCTCCGTCTTTACTTTTCTACTTTATAACACTGAACTTTCATATGTGAAAAAAACTGAAAAGAAGATTAGAAATGACGCAGGTTGAAGAACTATTTACAATTGATCTTGAAGGAGAGGAGGTGAAACATGATTTGGATCAAGCAGAAGATAACAGGTTTGAATATGAGTTTGACAAAATCGGTTCAGAAACAGAAAAGTGTACTCAAAAGACGAGCGACGATGATGCCAAAACTAGCATATATAGGTCTGAAATAAAGTCTGATGGAGAAATTAATGATGATGACGAAGATTATGAAGATAACCAGAGTATTAAATATCAGCATCAAAATGATGTTCAAGGTGATTCAGATGACTGGGATTTTGATATTTCAAAGTTTGAGTTAAGTAATTGTAAATCGATTGAAAAGATTAAGAATTTACAGGATAGTGAATTAGAAAGCATTGTTAGTTTGGAATTATGGAACTTATATAAAGAAATGGGGCCAAATATATGGCCATCTTTTTTAAGATACGAAAATCCTCCAAAACATGTGAAGATGTTAGAATCTAGGTTTTATTTGAACAAATCTGGAAAATCGGATCAGGAAGTTGTTTTTGCTCATGTTAAAGATGTTTCTAGTCCATCTAATGATGAAGATGTAAGTGAAAAAAATTGTTTGTCTCATATTAATGAAGTTCTAAAGGGCTTATCTGAGAATAAGGGATTTTATTCACGTACTTTTGATAGTGAGCAAAACGCAAGAGATGGTTTAATTAATTTATACTTAATAACAAATGGAATTAAAAAAAGTACAAGCAGTGGCAGATGCCAGTTTTGTGGGTCTTCTAAATGTGATAGAAAGGCTAAAAACTGTAAAGCTAATAGATGTTTTAAATGTTTACTTAAAGGACACCAAATTAAAGATTGTGATACTAAATATGGTTACTTTAATCAACAGCTACTATTACCAACTAGAATGGAAAGGGAGAATATATTTACTGAAAGAAACCTAATTGAAAATTTGTTCAGCTTTTCAAAAAGAAAGAAATTCGATATACAAATCAACAATTCTAAGCTTTGTATTTGCTTGAATTGCAATCAAACTGGCCACGTAAATTGTGGTAGGCAAGCTCCAATGTTTTCTAAAGGATCCAAAATCAAAGATATGATTTCATCAACAGAAAGCAAATTCCTCATTTTTCCAGAAGATTCTAACTCTATAGCTCAAATCAACAGAAACCAATACTTGAAAACTAACATTATTATCCCTAGCAATAAGCTTTTTAATATATCTTATCTTTTAGAGTTTACAAAAAGCTCTCTAAATCGAACAAATGTTAAAGATAAAGTAGTCGAAATCGAACAAGAAAGTAGACCAATCTTCACTTCTCGAAATAATAACTTTAACCAAATAAATAATAGGCCGTATCCACAGAATCAAATCCAATTTCATCATCCTAATCAATTCAATATCCACAACCATAATGTTTTGCAACAGCAAATCCCTAATCAAGCCTATTCTTATCATAATCATAATTTACAATATCAGCACTTTCAGAACAACCTACAGCTCCACGCTCACTTATTCCAAGAAGATCCTATATGCAGAAACCCAAACCAATTACTACAAGGTCAGCAATACAACTATGATCGACTAGTTAGTAATCAAATCAACGCCGGTTTCGCGTCAAATCAAAATAATGCAGTCTACTCCAGGTCTGCAGTGCAAACAAATAGAACTACAGGCACCTCTAATGCCAAGAGAAAAGTATTCAACTGCGGCTCTAACTTCAGAGGAAGGAGGAAATAGAATGCATATATGTACTAATGTGTCAAGCTACGTATTTTTTGTTCATATAGACGAATATGCTAATTAATGTTCACGATTATTTATGAGCATTTCCTTATTTGTATTTATATATATTAATTTCTATATTAACTTTTCCCTAATTTGTGCAATTTTGCTCCTTTCCCTCTTTTTTTTCTCAGTTATTCATAATCTAATCAAATGTCAGTATGGTTTAAGTGGGGAGGTACTAAAAGGTATGGGGAAATTTTGGCGCCAGAACATGCGCAAATTAAACACAATTGGGTACATATCAAAGGTGGAAGAAGTTAAAAATTAGGAATAGTTGAAGTTTCTCTTGACACTTTAGAATAAGAATTCCATGTGTGTACATATTTATATATGTGTTGGAAATTAGTTTTAAGAGTCAAGCTGTAGAGGTAAATAATTAATTTGTGGTAGAAGAATTTGGATAATTTGGCTTGGGGCTTGGCAGGCACAAATAAGTTTGTGGGTGAATATAGAAAAAGAAAGAAAGAAATCTCAAATTTATGGTAATAGGCTTAGCCTGCGAATTAACCATTTAAGGAATAATTGGAAGTTATAATGACAACAGTTAGTGGAGATTTAAGCGAAGGTACTGGAAGTGGAGGTACGCAGAAAGGACGAAAAGGAAAATCAAGGCCTCATAGCAACCAAGTACGGCAGACAGGTAAATCAGAGTCTGAGGGAGGTAGTATGAATGATATTCCTGTAGAAAAGAATGGAGTCATTTCTGTTTGTGATATAGAGCTTTTGTCAGAGGAGGATAAAGCACTTCCAGACTCAAAGTTAGCAAGCTATAATATAGAGGAGGAGTACATTGGATTTGGTGTGGGCCTATCTGCAGGTTTTGATAGATATTCTCAATCAAATGGATTTAACTCAGGTGGAGGAAATATGGGGATTCGGCTCTGTTATTCCAGTCTTTGGCGAAAACTTCCTCAGCAGATTCCTGTTAGAGAGTTAGCCATGTCTAGATATCACATTGCGGTGCTATTGAACAATGGCCATGTTTATGTATCACTTAATGATATGAATGAAAGTCTTCACGGCAATTTGGAGAACTATCAAAAGATCCAAGGGATATTAGTTGGTAGTCAACAAGAGCGTCCCGAATCTGGAAATGAACAGAGAAACAGTATAAATAGTAGCAACACGCTGCTTCTTGAGAGTAGTATTGTCCAAGGCAGTTGGCTTAGCATCAAGGAATTAGATGATAAGAATATTCGAGGGTTGAGAATCACCTCATTGGCGGTGGAGGCTACAAATTTTGACCACAAGTTCGGTATTAAAAGCTTCGTTTTGGCGTGCCTAGCAAATGATGGCAAAGTTTGGATCGTGGAGCATAGCTCATCCATCCAAGGAGGATTTAATAATGTCCGCTGTATAGATCTAACTCAGCTAAACCCAAAGAATCATGATGGAAGCCAATCTGAGAGGAAGATAGACAATGAGTTTTACAGGACTGTTGATGTAACACTATCAGAGATGATGCCAATGTACAAAAAAGACTTTGAAAAGGGCGAAAGAGCTGAAGAATATAGTGAGTATCAGGACATTGCCTTTGATGACTTTCCATCTTTCCCATATAAATATGGAATGGCCATTACCTCCCTTTTGGCTGATGGGCAAAGCAATAGTATCATTCTAAAAAAAAGTAGTGAAATTGGTAAAAATAATAAAATGATTGTATTGGACCTTCCAGTTATATGTAGAAAGGTGTTTTGTGGGTCTAATTCTGATTTTGGGTTGATATTATTGCAAAATGGGATGCTTTGGAATTGGGATCGAAGACAAGCTCAGACAGAAGAGCCAGAGCAGAGCTGTGATCTCAAGCCCAAGATTTCCATTAGAGAACTAGACAGACGAGGTGAAGAGTGTTTTTCAAGCAAGATTAGCCTAAAAGTCTTGAAGGGATCACTGATTGGGAGAAAAGTTATTGATTTTTCTAGTCTAAATGGAGAATTTATTGCTTTGACTCAAGATGGATTTATCCATGAATGGAACGATCCAGATAGAATGAGCTTATTTAAAAGGCCATTAATTCAAAATCCAATTATTTTGGCTCCAAAAACTCACCACATGATTGTTAAGAAAGCTCTTTCGAATAGTAGATACTGGTCTCTTGATTCAATCACTTCTAGATGCCCCCAAAGCTACACCAGTCAGGAACCTCCCGTGGAAAATGAAACAGAAAAGGGAGATACAAATTCTAACACTCTTAAAGAAATGATTGATAGAGAAATCGGAGAGATGTATAATCAGAATAACCGAATTATCGGTGCATGGCTATTAGAGGGTATAACTTTAATTCTTTACAAAAACGGAGTTTTAAAAGCTCTTCACAATTATTTAGGTAGGGATGGATATGATACAAAAATTGGTTTCACATCTGAAGAGGACGAGCTCTGTTGGAATAAACACAACTCCTCTATTAACAGCTGCATTCTCTTATCATCAAGATTGGGAAGATGTATCCCAGCTAATCCAATAGCATTGGTTGGGCTGCTCTCTAATTTTGGACAATTCAAATCCTTACCAGATAGACAAAAACAGCTAATAATACAAAGGTCCCTAGTCAAACTTTCACTAAGAGAAAAACCAGTGTATCGTATCTTAGCTTGTTATAACTCCATAGTCTTTGGAGTCTTAAGGCCAAACGCCAAATGGCGTCCAGGAAGAGGTAACAGCTCTAAATCCCAAGCAACAAAACGTATCTGTAAGTCTGATCCTTGTTCCCAAGAACAGTACAAACCTCTTAATGACGAAGAGATGAATCTCTCTGCCACCGTTAACCTCAACAATATTAAAGAAACCATCAAAACTCAGGAAAACAAGGGAGAACTAAACCCCCCTGGAAATTCAGCCCATAGCAATGTTTTAGATATTGTAAAGCCAACTACTATTCAGGAATTGCCTGCCTTACATATCCCTTCAAATGATAACACTCAAACTGTAACTACCAATGAAGTCTGTACCAATGATCAGAACCAGGTTCCAAACAAAAGAAGGGGGTCCTCTAGCAATAGAAATTCCTCTTCTAGAAAAAGTTCTAGCTCTTCCAAAGCTATAGCTGCAACTATTCAAGTCCCAGAAGATACTACTCCACTTGGCTCATCCCCAACAACAGATAGTGCTATTATTTCTATCTCCAATACTACCACTAACGCTACAAACAATATATCAACAATTAATGAATCCCCCGTTCTTTTAAAAAATGCGTTTGATTCAAATACAGAATCCAAGAAAACAAGTTCTAATTCTTGCAAACGGAGCAAGGATGCTATTCCAGAACAAAAAAATGACTCAGAATCTAACTGCTTATTATCCTCTATTCCGCCAAATTCCAACAAAAGATCATCTTTATCTAGCCAAAAGGGTTCAAATAATACCACTTCTAAACCTCAGGTAAACTCTAGAACAAGGAAAAGAGAAAGGAGATCTTCAACAAAAACTGAAGATAAAGAGAACGCAAATAATTTGAATAATTTGGATGATAAAAATCCAATTTATGCTGAAAAGGATGAAGATTATTCTTGGGAATCAAAGAAGCTAAGTCTTGTTGAATACGAGGTTGAACAAATACTCAGCATTCGTGAAAAACCTCTAACTAAACAAAAGGAATACTTAATCAAATGGAAAGTTCCTGGACAGCCAGTACAACCTACCTGGGAGCCTGAAGAAAATCTTAACGGTTGTGAAGAACTTTTACAGGAGTTTCTCAAAAGTATTAAGACTTCCAGATCAGGAAGAATACTACTTCCTTGTACTGCTATTAACAAGATCGCTTAATCTTGGAAATTAAAATTGGCCAAAATCTCCAAATTCATTTTCTTTTAAACCTTCAATTATCTTTTTATATTTATAGCTTTTACTTCTTTTTAGATCAGTTAATTAATCATTCTCTTTTTCCGTTAATTGCATGTTTGACCGCCAAATTTATCTTTTTGTTTCGGTACCTCCACATTACAGGGACGTGAAAAGAATTTAAAAAAAATAATATTCTACGCAATTAACTAATAAATCTACTCGAGAAAAGTTTGATAAGAAATATTAATTCCTCTAAAAGCTGTAATCGAATTATCTTTAGAATTTGATTTCAGTTATTTGTCCATTTTAAAAGCTTATTGGTAACTTATTAGCTTTCTTGGTTTAACTATTTTGTCAAATACTATTGAAAAATCAATCTCCCAAGCTAAAAGGCAATACTATGCTAACAAAATACTGGCCATAATCATCAGTACAATTAATTTAAAACGCTCTTAAAAAAAGAAAACGGCATTTCTGTTAACTTTATTAATTAAAATATGGACGATCTAAATCTTGAATTAGAAGCACTACAAGCTATTTACTCCGATAAAGAGCTTAGCATCGAAACTAAAGAAAACTGTCAAATAATTAATATTCAGCTTATCAAAGAAGCCAATTATGAAATTAATCCCACTAGTGAGAAAAATGAAAGTATTAAATTTATCAAAATTAAAGTTGCTTTTCTTATCAATCAAGGGTACCCAGAAAAGTCTCCGCCTGAAATCAACAATATAAATATATGTATTCTTGATGGAAAATATTCAATGAACGAATGTCCCATAGACAATTACCATGATGAAGAAAGTGATGACAATCGAATTTTATTCGATGATTCAACATGTATATATATAAATACGGATGAAATTATTAATTACTATGATTCACTTAAAGAAAGTTATATTGGACGAGTCTGTCTTTTTGACATAATAGAAAATTTGCAAGTATTTATTGACGATATAACATCAAAATTAATATCTAATCAAGAATTTCAAGTAGAAGATACAAACATTGGCTTGGATTCTATTGGAAAAGATGATGATGACGATGATGATGATGATGAAGTTGTTTATTCTGGCTTAACTGAACGAATTTTGTGTCCAATAGAAGAAAGAGTTAGTGAAGAGCAATTTAATCTTTGGAAAATGGCTTTTAAATCAGAAATGATTGAAAAAAAAATCTGGAAAGATGAAAATCAAGATTCCAGCCAACTCACTGGTAAACAACTTTTTGAAAAAGACGAATCACTTATTAAGAGCGATGAGAATTCATCTGCCATAATTGAATCCACTTATTTATTATAATCTTAATATATTTCAAATAAGTTTTAATGTTGAATCAATTCTTTCATACATTTCATATATATTATAATTATCTTTTATTTTACTGACTCCTTACTCATTTAATGATTCAAATAGCCATTTATTATAACTTAAAATTAATATTAATCGCTAAACAAGCCATCATCTTCGTTTACAGTAAATGATTTTGGCATTGATGAAGACTTTGTTATGTTGTTTATATCAAAAACCCCTGAATCCTCTTTGATCTTCCTAGATTTATTGATTTCCAAATCTTTCTTCATCTTTTCGATTATTTCATCATTTGATGACTTTGGCTGCTGTTTACTATTATCGTTATCTTTTGCCTCTTCTTCATCATCATTTACAATAAAATCTCGTAAATCATCATAATCGTCTTCTTCATCTTCCTTCATCCTCCTTAAGCCTCTACTCGAATTCTCATTTGAATATCTATCTTCATTAACATCATCGTCCATAGTAAATGAAATCTTCTTTTGGTTTCTTGAGTAAATCATATTATTTGCTAAATCACCATTGCCTAAGCCTTGGGAAATCTTGTTATCACCACTATGTCCTGTTAAAGCATAATCTTCACTCAATATAGGCTGTTCTACCGCAGATGATGAAGTTGACTGCTCCATACTATTTACCTCATAGCATTTATCTATCCAATTTGAATATATATCAACAGCTTCATCAAATTTACCAATCCTAGATGTATACTCCACACCGCATACTCTACATGACAAATGTCCTAATCTCTCTTTATGATTCATTCTAACACCTACAGTCTTTACATTATTACAAAATGGACAATTAAACTCCTTATCAAGCTTTGGTACTTTACTTTTCTTAACTTCCACCTTCTTCGTCTTTCTTTTACCCATAACTCAATTTTTATTACCTTCTTTGGCTTACTCTCAAACTTTTTCTCACTAATAAGTTTGTAAACTTGTTATATTTAGTTTAAAATATTCTTAAATTACATATTATTTATAAAAATTCCCGCTCAAAATTTTTCTTCATATTTAGTGACTTCTTGTTTATTTTTTGATCAAACAAATTAATAATATAAAAAAAAGAGATACCAAGTAATGACTGCTAACAATGAGGAAAAATGTTCTAATAAAGAAGATAAAAAGCTTTCTGTAATGGAGTGAGTTTACTTAATTTAATTTCCAGTATATTTGTTTAAACTTTTGTAATGGCAAACTAAATATTCCGCTTCTTTACATATTTAATTACAAATATTTGTTAAAATATATATATATATATATATATATATATTTATATATGTATTAACTTTCTAATTTGACTCAATTTCTTAAATATAACCATTTTTTCATTATTTTATTAAATATTTTTTGCTTTGATTTGATTTAAAAAAATTTGATGAACTGAATCTAATAATGGGAAAATTAGATTCTTTAGTGGTATAGGAGGATTACATCTTTCAATAAAAAATGCAACTTTTTCATTTAATTCTGTAAGTAATAAATCAAAAATTTCCAGCTAAATTCCATTTAATCGTATTAACATTTTTCTTTTAACTAATGAAATATTTTTTAGAAATCAGACAACCACTTTGATTTAAAGCTAGATATTATTAAAGCTTTTGAAATAAATGAGTATGCAAACATTACATATAAAAAAAATTTCTTAAATACTTTAATATGTAATAAAAATATTGAATCTTTAAAAATAAATGATATTCCTTATGCAGATATTTGGCTCCTTAGTCCCCCTTGTCAACCTTTCACTAAAGGTGGTTCAGGAAAAGATTCAGATGATTCAAGATCTAAACCATTTCTAAAATTAATTGACTTAATGTTATCATTAGATGGCCAAAACAAACTCCCAAAGGCTTGGTTTGTTGAAAATGTTGCAAACTTTGAAACTTCAAATACTCATAAAGAAATGATAAAAATGCTGTCAAAGTTAAACTTTTGTACATTTGAGTTTATGCTGTCGCCAACCTTAATTGGAGTTCCAAATACGAGAGTCAGGTATTACTGTGTTTCTGTTAGAAAAGATTCTGCAAATTTGATCAAGCAATTAAACGAATTAAAAATATCAATCTACCAAAAAAACTGTCAGTCTATTGCAAGTAATGTTCTTTTATCCCATTCAATAGAGAAAAACACCGAAGACTTTAAACCTGAAAAAATCCCTTTGGAATATTCAAATTTATTATGCTCTCTTCCTTATGAATATAACCAAATAATCCAAATGATAGATAACATACCAAACTCAATTAGTGATGTGGTAATGAAATCAAATGATATAGATTATGAAAGCTTTAATTTACTCAAACAATTTGCCAAAAATATTATCAAAAATAACCCTTCCTTCAAATTTGATATAGTAAATATCAATTCCAAAGCTTCAACCACATTTACAAAAAGTTATATAGAAACCAAAGGTCGTGGTGGTCCTCTTTTTGATTTTTCTGAAAATCACGAAAAAATTGAAAAAAGTATTATTGATTATTACGATACTTATAGTCATATATTTAATACTCGTATTTTAGAACATCAAAGATTCCAAACTGCTCGAGATAATGATAATCTAAGATGCTTCCACCCTAAAGAAATGCTTTTAATAATGGGATTTCCAAATAACTGGTTTGAAGGTGTTAATATAGATCTAAAGAAACAATATTCTCTCATTGGAAATAGTATTTCTATCCATATTGTAACTATACTTCTACACTTTATGTTGGAATTATTGGTTAATTAATTGATAGATTGGCTTGATTAATTGAAGCTATATTTTAAGTTATAAACTTATTTTGTATTTTTTATATTACAAATTAACTGATCACAATAATTCTTTTCTAATCCATTTTGACTACAAACCTTCGCAAATAATGTTATAATAGGAACTTCAGGTATCCCAAATCTTTTCATTAAGCATGATAACCTTTCAACATTGTTCAAAATGTCAAAGCAATTAATATCCTTTATCATTCTGAATTTTTTAAGCTCAATATTATCAGATTCCAGGATTTTTCTCTGAAACTGTTCAGAGATGCATACTAAGACTGTCTCCTCCCAGATCTTTACAACGCTCCAAATATCATGTTTGTATATATTTGCAAATAACTCAATATCATCAATAATCAAAGATTCAGATATAAATAACATTTTTCTGAATAGCCAAGTATTATTTTCATTTTGGATCAGTTCCATTATCATTTCCATATGCCTAAATAGTGCCTGGCTCAACTCATCACCAAAATATAAGTATAATTTATTATTTTTCGCCTTTAAAATTTCATCTATTATTTTACTTAAATATAAATCACAATTTTCATACTCTTTTAAACCAGAATCTTGGTCATGTATCAAGTTTAGTGCTTTTTCAATAATTTGCTTTGATTCTGGATTATCTCTTTTATCTAGCTTCACTATATTCTCAATAAACTCTTTGTAAATGCTTCCAAAATTAATTACATCAATAATGTTATTTTCAGTTTGACTTTCATCTGTGTTAACTATATTATCTGTATTGCAATCCTTGTTTTTAGATATGATTGCCTCATTTGAACATGCTGTAGAAAATGACTCCATTGATTGACTTTTTTCGTCTTTTATCAAATCTTCTTGAACATTTTCCTGAAATTCCAAATCTTTAAAATAATTTTCATGGATGTAATTCTTCGTATTCTCATTTACTATCATACTGAATTGAGAAAGTAAAATTTTTACAGCTTTTTGAGCTTTAATTGCGGTTGCAGGATTCACCAAATTTGAAATTATAGCTTGTATGTCTATCATATTATCGAGAGCAATGTTTTTCTCAGCCATTTGAGATGTAGATAAAGTAATAAACTCATCATCATTTATTTTTATGTTATTCATTTTCTTACATATTTCTCTCCAACTCTCCTTCTTTACTTGATCAGCATTTATTTTGTATGTTCCAGTAAAAATTGTTGAATTACTCGAATTATTTTCCGAATATTTATTCTTATTACTATTCCCAAATCTACTTGCAAATTCATAAATATCTCCCTCAACATCAATTTCTTGTATTGATTTAACTAAATGATCTGAGTCATACTGTAAATTCCTTACATAACTCATTTCATAAACCATCATTTTCATTAAAGTATCCAAAATACATTTTATTCTTTTTGTATCCATATCTTCCAAAATACCAATAATGTGCTTCATTTCCGTCAAATAAAACTTGTGATAAGTTTCAAAGTTGTCAACACTATTGTTATATTCCTTCTCTAAATCATTTAATTCAAGTATTTTTCGAAGTATTTCTCTGCTTAAAATAGTTATCTTTTCTTGTGTAGATTTTGATCTATTCAACTCGTGGTATCTCAAGCTTAGCTGACCTATATTATGCCTTGCAATCCCATAATTGTCTCTTAATCTAGTAAAATTCATATATCTCTTCTGAAGCTCTGATGTTATTCTTTTTCCAGATGATAATAAATGATCATATGCAGATTTGTGATTGTCCAACATGCTATTTAATGTTTCTTTTAACACATCGGATCTCAAGGTCTCGCAAAGCTCTCTACATTGCTGAGATCTTCTATAAGTTTCATTCCTTAATGTTCTTATTGCAAAGCTCATGCTTGTACTTTCAGTTGCTGATGGGAAAAATTTTGAAGAAATCCTTTCTAATCCGTTTGAATACATTTCCTCCAATGATGCTCTTTCCTCTAAGGCCTGCCTTAGTTGGTCCCCCAACTTCAGGCCATTCTCAATTCTCGTGCAAATAAGAGTCCAATCATGCAAGAATTCATCTTGATACTTTAATACCACTTTTTTCTCCACCCCACACTCTGTAACTTCTTTATCCGCCACCATTTTACTTTTCCCAAGATTATATATAGGGAATTTCTTGAACCTTTGAAACTATTAGACTCAAAAAATGCTAATTCGCCCCAAATTATTAATATTATATAATTTTGTTTATACGCACCTTTTTTCTGCATATATTCATTAGCATTAAACCCTATAAGCCGCCACCTTTTTTTTTTAAACTTAATAAATTCTTGTCAAATTAGCTATCAAATAAATTGTAACTCCTCTTTCTACCTTCTAAAGAACTTAAGCATAAACAATTTATTTCACTAAGTTTCTTATTTTTATTTTTTCTTGATTTGCACACATTATTTTTTCAGTCCTCTACGCTGTATATTGCAAAAATATGTCCACATTGTGCATGCATGCATATATATGTACTTTTGCATGTATAATGCGATAAAAGCAAGATTTGCATAACGAGAATGGTGTAATTTAAATAGATGGCAAATTATCAAGGAAATTCATTATTATTTATATATTATTTTGTCATCAACTAATGAAAATTGTTACTAAACGATATTAATTTACGTATTTGGATAAGAAACACATTAATTACTTGCGGCTTTTGCTAATTCTAGATGATGGACTCCAACTTTGTGTAGAAGATGCATCTGAATACTCTTCTTCTCTTTCCCTATTTCTTTTATTTTGCTTTCTTTTTGTATGTTTTCCCCTAGTATGCTTTGAAACTTTTTCAGATGTTGTTTGTGTATAAAAATAAATAATTTCATTCGAATAATCTAATAGCTTCTTCTCGGAATCGCAACCTTCTGAAATTTCCCAAATAATATGTAATTTCTCTCTCAAACTCTGCAATAACTCATACATTGTGCCTGCTCCTAATGAAACTATATTTGTAGAATTTTCAATAATGCCAACATTCAATTCAGAGTCTTGATGAGAGAACTTGGGTTTCTCTTTATTAATGGAATTATAAGGGTTGAAGCTAGAAATCTGGTTTTCTGAGATTCTGTACTCTTCTTTGAGAATTAATTGGACTGTTGTACAAACTGTTACAAGAATCGCACTGCAAAAAGCTTGTTCTTTATCTATTTTTACAGAACTCTCAGAATCATTGTGTAAATTCTGAGAGCAATTCACACAGATTTCTCCCAAACAAAATAGAACCAGTAGTATTTCTGATTCAAATTGAAATGGCATTGCTAAAAGTATATAAGAAATAAACTCCATATATAAAACCAATAAAACCTTTTTTTCCAGCATTAAATGAAGTTTAAGTTTTTTGAGTAGAATCTCGGTTTCATCAATTGATAATAATAACTCAAGTTGCTTGCAGCATCCTCTGATTATGCTTTCTCTAAATACTCTTTTAGTTCGGCATTTCTCAGAATAAATCCTCGTGAAAAATTCAAAAACAGTTTCCAAAACTTCAGGCCTGCTTTTTGATTGGATCTTATCATTGACAATATCGTTTGAGATAATAGATCTTAGAACATTTTCGGAATCAGTTTTTGAATTGTATACCCCAAGTAGTCCAGGGAAATTTGAAGTGCAAAACACGAACCCATATAGAGATATTTCTTTATATTTATTGATGATAAGATTTGGAAATCTTTCAAATAAAGAACTTATAATTTGATAAGACTTGAATGAAACTTCTCTATTTGATGAAAACAATAGCCCAGAGACATGAGGGATAATTGAAGTTGGATTAACCAGGCCTTGCTTATTTAATTGCTCAAGAATGCAAAGTATTAATGAAGAAACTTGTTGTTTTTGCTGATTTGAAAACCTCCCTTCCTGAAATCCGGTTGTTTCTTGAAATAGATTTAACAATAACTCTAAATTTGATGCAATTGGTTGTGATGCAGAAACTGAGCTTGTGTTATGTGTTACAGAACCAAAAACGCTGGTTCTAATTGAAGAAATATTCTCTAAATTTGAGTAACTTGAAGAACTCACTGGGGAATTTATTTCATTTTTCTCAGAATGTACTGAAGTTCTTTTATTTGTGTTAGGAGTGATAAAAATATTATTATTGCCTGAAAATGAATCATCACATTGATTAATTTCATCATGAAATTGGTTTGTCATATCTTCAGTAATATTAACTCTTTTTGTTTGCTCTAAATCATTTTCCTGAGCAATTTTGTTCTCTTTTAATGCCTGTAACTCGTAATTTTTTAAAAGAGACAAAATTCCTTGCAGGCAAATTATACACAAATTAGAATTGGCTTTACTGTTATTCGCTGTGATGTTGGAGCACTGAATAGATAGTTTTGATTGACAATCCAAGTTTGCAAGAGACTTATCTCCTTTGATAGCACACTTAATTAAATTATTGAATTTTAGTGTTTTAACAAATTGTTTTTGGTTCATCAAAAATTGAATCAATGTTGGAAACAATACCCCTTTATTTAAATTCCAATCCAAGATATAATACAAATCGCAAAGCAAGTCAAAAATTATTTTATTTGACTCCAAAATTGTATACTCAAATCCCAAATCCTCTCCAAATTCACTCTTCGGTATTTTATTGGTTGAACATGACTCTAGAGTCCATGAAATTCCAAACTCTGTTTGGATTACCTTCGCTCTTTCTAGCTTATTATCCACAATTGCTAGTGCCATATTTGGAGAACTAAACTCAAATATGCACCCTAGAAGCCAAGCACTTCTTCTTAATTGATCAACTTCTTTTAAATCCATGGTAACTTCCATACCTAAAGTTTTTTGTCTATAATCCCATAATACTCTTATATTATCTAGTATTAGGGGAGACAAAGTGTTATTTTCATTCAAACCCTTTTCATTTTGCATAAGCAAATTACAAAGGCATAATATAGATGATCTAATCAGTTGTGGCGATCTTGAATTGGTTGTTATTTTCAATAAATCAAACTCAATAGTTTCAACCTCCAAATCTCCAACATGTGGCAAAATATATGATAGCACTGTACAAATATGAACCATTACTTCTGATTTATATTGACGGAAATCTTTTAGATAAACTACTATATATGAATACATTTCTTTTATAGATTTCGGATAAACTTTACCAATAACTTCAGCTGTTTTTAATATTTGAAGTTTTGTTTCCGAAAAATCCCTGGATGAATTGTTGTTTGCAATACCTTGATCATTTAATTGTTCATTTTTTAACCCAATTTCTTCAGAAACTAATTTTTCAGATTTGATCGTATCTCGGTAGTTATCGCTTTGAATAAACATATCAACGAGTATATTAGACCATCTAGTAATTAATGCTTCCAAGTTTTTTATTGATTGATTTTCTTGTAAAATAGACATTACACCTTTCAGCAAGCAGTTTGTGCTTTTTTGGTCGTGGTTAATATATTGAAGGAATTCATTGCTCTCCGAATAGTTTATAAGTTTAACTAGGCACTCTGCCATACTTTCATTTACTTTGCTTGAATTGTGAAACCAAATAGAAGTAAATGAATCAAAAATCAACCTTCTTATTGATTGTGTTTCCTCAACTGCAGATGCCCTTTTTAATAATATAATGCCAATATTCAACTTTGATGGATCATGTTGATATAAAGCTCTGAGAATCCTTACTGAGGTCATCCTAACTAAAGGAGAGATGTCATATGCTGTTCTAAAAATTTGCTCCAACAGTAATTTGGTCACTCTATCAAAAACAATTTTTGAATTCTCTCCATCATAGGTAAAATCTGAAGTTTCATTAGTTAATATATCAGAAAAGTACTTTTCAATTATTGCTAGAGCTCTCTCTCTAACTTTTGGAGTTTTATCCTTTAGAGATAATATTATTGCGTTTAAAACTGTTTCATTAGTGATCAAAAGATTGGGTTTTACTGAAATTATTTGGCCCACTGAATTCAAAGATATTCTTCTCATTGAAGTAATAGTTGAATTATATATATTTGATAATAAGCAGTGTAATATAATATTCGCAACATTCTTCAATTCTTTAGCTAGTATTCTATTCCAAAACCTAATTACATTTGCTTCCAGTAACTTTGGAAATTTTGAGGAATAAGCTATTAATGGTGAGTGCACCTTTGTAATTGGAGAAACCCATTCAGTTAATAACATTGTATATAATTGGCTTATTTCATTACATGTTTGAGACAATTTTCTGCTTCCATTTTTGGTTGTTTTATTTTTAGACTCTTCTTTTCCATCTGCTTTTTCTAAATTTTTATTTCCAAGCTTTAGTTTTGCAATCATTTCCAAAATAAATGAGCATGCTACTGAACTTCCAGAATCAGTAACTAATTGTGTTATATCGATAGTAACTGGCTCAGATGAAGCCTGAGACACTGTCATTGCAGTTTTCCTGTAAAGATATTCAAGCACTATTATTAATACTACGGTTAATTCTGAATTTTTTGATAATATTTCTTCTCCATTAATCCCAAAATTCATGTTTATTTCATCAAATATTAAATTTATGGTGCAGCTATCGCATTTCCATTGTTCGTATATCTCCAAATATGTGCCATTCCGTATGCAATCAAGATGAAAGTTCCTACCACAACTTTCGCATCTTAGTAATTTCTCGGTATATATTGAGTACAATTTATCACATATACAATCAATTATAACGTTGTTTGTTGCATCATCTCTTTCAATTTGGGCATCTTTTATTTCTGATTTACTTTCATCAATGCTCTTTTCAGATGAATCAATGCACATAAGTTTTACATTAACATTCTTGTAAATTATTGAAAGTGATGCGCCTAACAGGTGTATGCAAAGCTCTTTTGAGTACAAGTCAATATTTATTGATTGTGATTTTGGGCCAGCCTCATTAATTAATGAGTTATTTGAAATCTTAATTAACTGTACTATAATGATTTGAGTAATAGTTGAGCATATATTATATTTTGGATTAAATGATGCTTTGAGTAAATCCGTAAGGATAACTGTTGCAATGTCATTTCCTGTTGAGAAGTTACTTTCTTTTCTCTTTGTTCTCTTTAAAATAATAGAATTGATAAAAAACGTTGCAAACTGGTTGCATATGAATTTTGCCAAATTATGATGTTTCATTGAAATATTTTGTATCGAGTGAATGTTGTCACTAGAAACTATTCCATTTGGGATGCAAATACTTTGTATAAGTCTCAGTAATAAATATACATAAATATGCATATATGAGTCCATTTCAATGCAGACTTTTGCTTTCTTGATTGCCTTGTTAGTATGAGGTAATTCTTCCATCACATCAAAAATTAAATTTAAGGAATTTTCCAAGAACTCATTAGAATTCAATGATCCAGAAACAAATAAATGAACAACTATTTCCGTCGTGAGAAATACAACCATAGTATTTGAATCCTCTATCAAAAAAATTGAAAGCAAACCAACAATAATTTGTGTTGAAAATATCTCATGAATACTTTTTGTTCTTACAATTGTATTTATCGCTTCCAGGCAGCCAATAAAAGACGTATTAAAAGCTTCCAAACGGCAATTCTTAATGCTTTCCGAAAATATTATTGGCAGTACGCTTCTTATTATATTAGAAATAATTCTAATTTCTTTACTAAATGTCATTTCATTGAAAATAACCAATTCAAAGTATAAAAATATCCCAACAATATTAATCACATTTACTAAGTTTTCTATTAGAACGTTTTCCGAGCCCTTTCCTCTATCTTTTGAAGAAATTCTCTTTCCAAACTCGATAATTAAGTCTGAGCACAATATTTCTTCCAATAATGCTTCACAATTTCTGCTAAATTCAATTCTTCCACAAAACTCATGAAGTATTTGGTTGTCAAATTTAGAAATTTCTAATTGTACTTTTTTAAGATTCATCTTATTAAATTCTGATAATTTCGGAGCTTTATCCTGTAATAGTACATCAAAAATTGCTGTGAAATGCTCCGTTCCTTTATTTGAAGATGGTCTTCTTTTCCAATTTGCATCGGTTTTATTAGTTTGTTCATTGTTGTCATTCATAATTGTGCATGCGTTACTCTTTTTCAATTGGCTTGGAAGCTCCATCTTTAGGAAAACTTCATTTAAAACTCTTAATTACTGATCACTACTCTCAGATTCAAAGCTTCTAAACCCTGTTCTCTTGAGAAATTTTCTTTCATGCAAACCAATTTCTGACCAAATTCCCAATTATTTATATAAATACTTATAGCAGAAACTTAAACCTCCTTTAGTTATTAAAACCTCAGAAAGAGCACTCCACAACAAATTTACTCTTTCTCCAAGTGTTTAAATGAAAGTCCTTCTAAAGAATTCAAGAAACTATTAAAAGAATTTATTAGAAGAAATCGTTCATTTCGTGCACACGCCATAAAATCAATTTTTTTTTTGATTGCCCCCACATTTTCAAAACAAAAATATGAATGACTGTTAGCGCCACTGACATTCCGGCAACTACAAGTATGTGCATGCATGCAATAGTTTTGATAATAAAAACATGACAGAAAAAAGAAAGTTAATTTGCTAATTAACAATTAGTCTATTCTTCTATTATCCTAGAATGATTATTTCGGATTTTTCTGTATTATCTACGAAAATTTCTACTTTGATTCAGTTATCTGAAAGCGCACTAGGTAAAAATATTATAATTAATTAACTCGAGCGGCCTGCTTAAGGCGGGCCATGATTTTTTTTTTTTTTTAGACTACTCGATACGACATAAAAATCAATTTAAATTCCAACAAAAATCAAAGAATTTTTGAAAGAGGTTATCTGCTTCCTTGTTTATGTGCGCAAAGGTATATATCTAGTAACAGGAAGGGAACATTGCGCATTGTGTATTGATCTTTCTAGAAAAGCTTGTTGTTTGATTAAAAAAAATGGACGATGAATCGTTAGGCTCATGTAAGTCTTTCTCAAAGCACATAAAGGACTTCTCGGCAGTTCAAAATTCTATGAAAAATTATGGAGCTCCGAGCGAGATGGTAGACGGTTCTGAAGCAAATTTTTCAAAAGATTTAGGGATACTGCAGCATTATTCAAATAACGACTCAATACTTAATGAAAAGTTAAACGAGCTTATGGGTATCTTTAAAAAAAGAGAATTTTCAGACTCCCAACTTGCTATTAAAGAATCAAAACGTATGATTGGCGAAATCTTAAAGTGGTATTTTGGAATGAGTCATGTTTCGTTGAATGATATTACTCCAGATATTTCTGATGCTGAAAATGTATTTGTAAGCGTAGATGGATTACTAATCAATCTATACTACTCCTTTGGATTTGAAGTTGATTCAAATAATTCTCCCCAAACACTACCGTATATTTACCTTTTTGAAAGGTTCATGAACTACCTTATTGAAGCAGGTACAAAAAGGATCATTTTAATTTTTCTTGATAGCTTTACTGATGTTCTAGAGAAGATTAACCCAGGACTGCCATTATTGAGAGAATCCCTCATTCTTCACTCAAAATTAAATCCAGAGATATTTAATGCATACCATTTCACAAGTTGGCTATCTGAGGATTTCCAAGAATTTTTGAAGGAGCTTGAACCCAGTATATTCTTGATTGAAGATGGAAGTTCCATTTCTAATTTGGAAAGCTTAGAAGTAAAACATAGGCATCAATTTATTCAAGAAGTATCTGATGAAAATAATGAATCTATTGACGAATATAATTTTGAAGATTTAGATGAAGTCGATATATCTACTTCACTACTTTCATTCGCTTTGGAAATGCTTAGCTATTCAAACATTGCTATCTTTCATAAGATGGAACGTAAAGGACAAAGAATTACTGCATTTACATATTCGTCTGCCATCGAACCTCGCTTTACAGAAGCAAACAAAGGAATTATGAGGCAGGCTGCGCAATCGAAAACAAGAGACGAAATGAGGTTGTTATCTGATGCCAATGAAGATTTTGTAACCTGTGACGGAGAAGTAGATAACCATCTACACCTTAAAGATCATGAATATAATATTGCCAAAGAATTTAAATCTTCAGAGAATGATTTATTTACCCAATTAGTTAAATCACTAATTCACAACTCAATTTCAGAGGAGGATTTGGAACTTTCCAAGTCGGATGATGCAATTCTACACAATATTAAGCTAATTCTCCTTTTTTCTAAAGTAACACTATTGTCTGGATATCTAAGAAGCCATAAATTGAGTTACTTAGATAGGCACTATATTTCCAATTCCATGCTCGAGTTTAAAAAGTGTCTAGAATCCAAATTAGAACAAGATGATTTCGACAATGAAGGATGGGAATTTGGAGCCACAATTTTAAAATCTCTTGAATCATTATTTATTTCAGAATCAATGAAACAGCTCAGATCAATAATTAATCATTTTGAGGAGATCAAGCCATCGATAAATAAAGGCCAACTTATCTCAAATGTTTGCGATCTGAATGATCCATTATTGCTAGAGTTCCTGTTTTATATTGTAGGATACACGGGCTTGAAGGAAGAAAATATCAGAACATCATTATTTTTGGAAATTATTGGTCTTGAATCATCTGATCAAAGTAAATTGGAAGATCTTTGGAACAAAATTTCATTAATCAGTGAACCATTTTTCCCGTTATCATTTTCAGGAAATTTAAATAGATATGTTACTGAGGATAATGATAAAAGAGTGTTGAGCCTATTCGGCGAAACTGTGTTATCTAGAGAAAAATTAAGTACCCAAAGAAATACGTCTGTAAGCAATGTAGGACTTTTACCCATTAATTCCAAATTTGTGGTCAGAGTAATGTCCGAACTAGGAGTAGGTATATCAGATATGGGGCAAATCAAAGGTACTACTATAGAATCTGATGACAAGACTGTCTCCCAAAATGAATATTTAAACCAAGTAATTCAAATTTCTGGCATCAGAGATGTTGCATCTTGGGAAATTGATAGGCCACAAGAGACGCGTCCAAACTCCAAACAAGAGTATTCAGGGGGAAAAGAAGGCTCATCTGTTAAATTACCTGCAGACCTTGAAAAGAAACGCCAGTTACGTGATAACCAAAGAAAGCAACAATTTTGGTTCAACTTAGGTCAAATATTGACTGGAAATGATAAGTTGCAGCAAACAATCGTTGTGAATCCATTCCACGTTTGGAACAAACTTTCTGCAAAAGAAGCTGATAAAGAAAGGAACTCTTCAGGCCCCTCATCTTCTTCAAAAGCAGAAGAAATCAGACGAAAAAATGAAGAGGCTAAATTAACTAAAATGCGTCAAGACGATGAAAATCAATTGAAATACCATGAGCAGAAGTTATCTCTAATTCTTTCTAAAGGCGATCCTGATACTTTTATGCTTTCAGTCTACGATATGTTAATTGGAATTCCACGCAAAACTAATGAATTTGGGCGTTTTAGAGGTCTATCAAAATTATTTAAGCTTCCAAAATCAAGAAGCAAAATATTGATTCGAACTTTACAAACATGTATTTCAGTTTTGCGTAGCTTTAAAAGCAGTACTCTTCCAGAAGTGTCACATATGGTAAAGGCTAGATTGGCAGTGTGTATGACTTTTAGGCTCGCAATTGAAACATTTAACCAATATTACTCTTATTTCGATAAAACCGACTTATTCGAAGTTGCAAAGATTTTGCATAGTCTTGGGTTCATGTCTTCTGCCTCTAATTTGGTTGAGAGCTACAAATATAAGATGGAATTGGATATAAGACGTATGTTGGATAAGACTAGCTCTTCTAATGATGATTCTAAAGGTAAGGGGTCTGATAAAAACAAGAAATCTCAAGGTGGAAAGAAGCCTACTCAAAAGAAAGACAAAAAAAGTGGGTCTGATCATGCCACTTTTCCAGAAGATACAAACTATTCCGAATATCAGAATGTTTATTTATATGCTAAGAAACATCTTGAGGAGTTGAAACAATCAGGCAAATCAGGAAAAAGTGAAAAGATTCACTTATGTGTCCAAGATGGCTGTGAATCTTCTTTCCAATTACGTTACATGGGAGCTGACTTTGAAAGATCCACAGGTAGCGTTGCAGATCCCAGAGTTCCATTTAGCCCAGATTATTGGCAAAAGCAAATTTTAGATATTATTGACTCTGGCGACTCAGCGCTAGTTTGCGCTCCAACAGCTAGTGGAAAGACTTTCATTTGTTACTATGCAATGGAACAAGTTTTGAGGTTTGACAACGAAAGCGTTGTTGTTTTTATTGCGCCCACCAAAGCTCTTGCAGATCAAGTACATGCTGAAATTGCCTATAGATTTGGTTCTAAAACATACCCAAACCATTCAAGGATTTCTTTACTTTGTAAACTGAGCAGAGATTACTCCATTAATATTCCAACTCAATGCCAAATCCTAATTACACTACCTTTTATGTTGGAACTTTTATTGATGAGTACAACTTACCAACAATGGGTATCAAAGATTAAATTTGTTATTTTTGATGAGGTCCACTGTATCAATGAAGCTGAAGGAGGTGTCTATTGGGAGAGGATTTTCCAGCTGATTCCTTGTCCATATTTATGTCTTTCTGCTACAATTGGTAACCCACTTGCATTCTATAATTGGCTGCAAAGAATTGGAAAGCTTCCCTCTAGCAAAGTCCACTTTGTTACTTACAGTGAAAGATATGCTGATCTTTCTACACTGGTATATGATGAAGGTAACCTATATCCTTTAAATCCGCTTTCTTCACTATCTTATGATAGGGTTTTATACTATGGCCTTCCTGGTGATTTCTATCTTCCACCAAATGATGGTCTTGATTTATTCCTTTCTTTGAAAGAGCTCCTCAAATGTAATTCAGAAGCTACAAAGGAATACTTGGCATGGCTTGATCCTCAATTCTTCTTTTCTGGAACACCGGCTATCACTAAGAGACAATATAGATTTTACCTTTCAACTCTATTGGCAATAACTGTAAAATTAGTACAAAATAATGTTTTAAACAAAGAAATGTGGCTAAATATAACAGGAAATTTACTTTTAAATCCTAGTATAAGATTTCAAAGGCAAATGGTTGAGCTATCCAAGAAAAATGATTCTAATCTATATAAAATTATTATGGGAGTAGAGAATATTAAGAGCCTATTAAGTGGAATTACTAACTCAAATGACGAAGATGCTACAGAAATAGGAAGTTTGGCTAGCTCAATATCTCAGGCTAGGAATGCAATCATTACCCCCGCAAGGCCAACTTCAGCATACAAAACTGCTGAAACATTCTTAAGATTGGTCAGGAACCTTCAACAAGAAAATATGCTACCATGTATTATTTTCAACATGGAGAGGAGTGTTGTTGAGCACTTGGGGAAATCATTGATTGAAAAGCTAACTAACGATCATCATGATAAATACTATGGGTCAGAGGAGGCCACTAATGCCACAAAGGCCATTAACAAACGTAGACAAGAACAATATGCTAAAGATATTCAAAGACGTGATATGTTACTTAAATTAAAAACAATGAGTCGCCAGCAAAGAGAGAAACAGGGTATTGTTATTGATGAGAGCGAATTGCAAGCACTTGAAAACCTACAAGCTCCAGGAGATATAGCTGAAGAATACGATCCGGATTTTTCATTTTGTGACCGAAAAGTTATGGGAGGAAGAGAACGTGAAATCCAGGATACTCTATATTCTTGTGAAGGCAGGATTTCTCCCATTTTCATTGAAGGTCTTAAAAGAGGCATTGGAATTCATCATGATGGTTTGAGTTTAAGATACAGAAGAGCAGTTGAAACTCTATATCGCATGGGGTATTTATGTATAATTATTTCCACAAGAACGTTAGCTCTTGGTGTAAATATGCCATGTAGAACAACAGTATTTGTAAATGACTCAATTTCATTGACTCCACTTCTTTATCGCCAAGCATCTGGAAGAGCAGGAAGAAGAGGATACGATGTTCAGGGCTCAGTTATCTTCTGGGATATTTCTGTCGGAAAAAGAAATAGGTTATTAACAGCAGAGTTACCAACAATTAAGGGTAACTTCCCTGTTACTCCAACTACTGTTTTGAGGACGTTTATGCTGTTTGAAAATGTCCTTAATGAGCAGACGAAAAATAATATCTCTAAAGAAAGAGCAGTAATTACCTTTAAAGCGCTTGTGAAGTTCTACAGAGACTCATTATACTCCGTTGACTATAATCACGATTTCCACAAAAAGCTTACAGCAACACAATTCAGATTTATTGTTGACCTGCTCCGCAGATTTCATGTATTGGACAATTACTGTGGATGTACTGGTTACGCAGGGCTTGTGTCTCACATGTTTGAATATGAAGGTACAAATCTTCTTATTTCCAAACTAATCCACTCAGGAGTATTATTCAACTACCTATTTAGTGAACATGAGAAGAATTACATTGAAAGCAGCTCAAATAATGAACTTGCTAATTTACTTAAGAAAGATCCAGTTCAAAGACTTCTAATACTATTGGCTCACGTATATTTAACCAAACCAATGACAAGAAATTCTATATATAGCATCAAAAAGCAGATTGAAAAATCATCTTTTCTCAATTTAAAGCAAAAGATCTCATCTGGAAAGATCCAACATCTCCTTCTTTCACTACCGGACTATATCCAACGTGAAATTGATGAATTTAATGAAATAGTTTTCTCAAATATGAGAAACTCCTTGAGTGTTACATGCACAGATGTTGAATTTGATGTAACTGAGTTTAACCTCCCTCTTTCAAATAATAATGTGTTATCGCAAAAATCCAAATTAAGCAAAGACTCTGTAATATCATCAGGTATTGACGAGTCTATAGCAATTGATAATAATTCTTGCATTCAATCGCCATTCATTTCAATTATGGGTCTTGACGATGTAAAATTAAAGTCATCGCAGCAGCTAATTTATGGATCGAGAGTTCAATTAAATTGTACACACGACTTACTCTCAATGGTTAAAGCAGATAAAGTCATATTAGATAAAGAAAAAGAAAACGTTTCAATAATCATTATGTTAATCAACTCATTCTTAATTGATTTCTACGAGTCACAAAGGTTTTCTGAAATTATTAAAAATAACTCAATTGCATCATCGGAAATTTTCTTCCTCATTTCAGATTTTAAAGTGCTTCTTGACAGGTTTCTCCATTCCTTCAATCTAATGGAGCTTCAACAATACCAAAATCTTAATATTACTCTATCTAAAAAATCTCTTGAATTCTATAACAACGTATCCAGACTAATTGAAATCCTACAAGTTCTCTACAACAACTATAGAATAATTGCAAGCAAAAATGATGCTTAATATAACCGACTCTAAATAATATTACTATTTAAAGTGTTGTCTTTCTAAACTTGTATTCACTACAAATATATGTCTTAATTAATCGATACCGCTTTGAATTGAATCTTCAAGTATTGAAATTAGTAGTTTAAAAGAACTTAGATAACGGTTTTGGTTTGTTTAACCCCTAAAAGCATAATCACTGCTTACTTAAATTCAATAGACAATAGGTATTAAGTTTTCGTCCCGATCTCAATGTGCTTCCTTTCTTTTGATCTTCATCTCTACAAAGGCACAATCTTAGGTGGGAAGACGAACGTTGAAGCTAAGGACTAGTTCCTTCAAATAAAATAAAATACAGCTCGAAAAAAAATGTATACTAGACTGATAATATTAATCAACAGGTTAGACTAATGTCGAGAGAAAGGGAAGAATATGTGAAGATATGAGTTAATCATGAACTACCACGCTCGCCCTCCCTTTTTAATATCGGTGAACATTTTTAAACTACTTACATGTCGTATTCAGTGAAGTTTGTTATTTTCTTTTTTTTTTTTTTGCGACTTTAATGGTAAGCAACTTTATATAGAACTAAGACGAGACAGGTATTACAATGAGAATGCTAGGCGCCAACTATTGAAACAGTAACTAACAACAAATTAAATAAAAAAATCTAGTAAAATATTACAAGGCAATAATTCCCTCTAATTGGGAAAAAATAAAAAAATTTGCCGGGTAATGGTAGAAGAGGAACGTTCCAAAAATAACAATTACGAAATAAAGAAAACGCGTTTAGGATATTGATGAAGAGATACGCATAATCTGAATTATTATTAGAAATTAATAGGATGAAGTTCATAAGATTTGGTTTACTTTTCTTATCCTTGCTAGCCCTTGCGTTTGGAAATGGGGAAAACAGTATTTCTTTGAATGATGTTGTTCCTGGAAACCCTCAAGTTGTTGTTTGGAGTCCAGAGGAGAAGCCAGATTTTACTTATGCAAGAAAAGTCTTTGAGCTTGTTGTAATCAGAAAACTTACTCTTTTGCACTCTAGAGGTGACTTGCCTAGTTTAAGTTTATGGGCAAAAAAAATGAAGGACTCTACTCTTGTAAGATCTGCTGATGTTATTCAAGAGATTTTCAATCATTTAAAGTCTAACAGAATTGATGTTAATCTTTTACCACTGGGATGGGAATCTGTATTGAATAAGAGTATTGAGCTTAAGAAGAAGATGATGGATTTAGATGACATTAAGAGTGTTTCAAGAAAAGCAGTTCTTTCTGCAGCCTGGGAAGCATTTGACTATTGGATAACTGTACAAGACAGTGACTTACCATCTTCTCCAGAAGAATGGTGGGATCATGGGCCAGCTCAATTATTCAAGCAGCTCGAATCAAAGATTTCATATGCTACTGAATTGAATCTTGAAGGTCTAATGGAAGCTGCAAAAAGCTACTCGGCTCTTCGTTTTGCATATGGAAATACTAAGGCCGCTCAATCTAATAACTCTGAAGAACTCAAGTCGTTATCCGAGGAGTCAGCAATTAATTTATTACTAAGACTGGTTTTAAAGGGATGCCCAAATATTCTAGATGATGTTCTTACTTCTGTAAATAGAATGTTTATGCTCAAGGAAGATGGAAAGTATTATAGGGAATTTGGACTACCCTATCTTTATGACGATATTGGTAATGTTAGATCGCTTCTTTCACCTCCAAATTTTGGTTTTCCTTATAATTTGAACTCAAAGGCAGGTATTGAAAGATTGAACTTACATTTGAGGATTAGAAACGCCAATATAGAGAAGGAGGCAAACATCGAGGCAACAAATTTAGAGTTACTACCTGAATATATTAAGCTCCATTACATTTTGGAGAATTCTATCCAAGCGTTTAAATTTATTCATTGGTCTGAAAGTGATGCCGAGTACGGTTATATGTATGGTCTTAAGTCAAACACTTTATTTGAGCCTGTATCGACTCTCTGGAATGCGCTTATTTTCAACAAAGTGGGAGAAATCCACCCAGAAGTCTTATCTTTAAACAAATGCCTCCTCAGTTCTGAGTTCTCAACATTAGTTTCAGATATTATTTCCAAACTAGAGGTTTCAATTGAAGAAGTCTCACTTCCACCCATTTATAACATATATAATGGGGACTATTCTAAGCTTGAGCGCTTTATTATCCCAGAATCCTCTTTGGATCAAGTTAATCCACAAGCTGAAGAAGTCCATGGTGAAGATGATACCAATGAGGAGTTATTTGACGAAGTGGGTACATTTGATAGAAAGCTTTTATCAACATCCACCTCTGAAAGAGAAATTTTCAACTCGAATCAAGAAGATGGCTTGATTGAAGAAGCTGTTTCTGATGAAACTACTACTACTACAACTAAAAGTACAACTACCACTACTACCGCCGTTACTACCGCGTCACCATCTCCCAGAACCCCATCCTCAGATTACTCGCCCTCGCCTTTGTCAGAATCACCACTAATCGATACACCTGAATCTGAATCACAAGTAATAACGCCCGTACTTTCACCAACAGTCGCCGACATAGGTATGTCAGTAATTCCACAAGATTGTATCGAGAGCCCTAGGGATTTGGACATCGTTTCAACTGAAAACAGCCATCCAGGAATAAAAGTTGACTCCGCTCTTTGTTTGAGTCATTCTCCCCAGGATGAAGATTCTGAATAATTCCTAATAAGTCTGCTTAATGCACTCCCGAAATCAAATAGATTGTTAATTAGAGATAATATCTAGGTTATTTTGATATATTTAAGTCTTAAGAGTAATACATTAGATCTATTCAATATTTTTTGTCTCAGGAAACTTTTCAATAAGCAATATTAAGGAAAAAGAAATGCTTAAAGTTTGGGTTCTACAAATGGAATTATCTATGCGCTATTTAAGTCATGTAGTCTTAGATGTTGCCAGTAGTGTTTTCTTTGTTCAAAACTGATTCAATTTCCAGAGAGTTTTCAACAGCATTGCTTTTTCTGGATCTGGAAACAGTGGGAACTTGTTCAAAAAGGACACCATTTGACATCAATGGCTGGGAAATTGCAATCGACTTATCTTCTAAATCGTTATGGCTGATAGTCTTGGCACTTTTTGGTTCCTCTTCTAGTAGAGCCTGTTCATTTCCATTTTTATTTATATTGAGACCTAGATTTTGCATATCGAATGAGCTTGGCTTAATAGATGAAACCAGTTGCTCCTCTAATTGAGATGATCCAGATAGAAATCTACTATTTGGAAGACATTGAGAGTTTGAGTTACCCAAAACATTGTTTCTGATGCCATCCAAATCATCGCTAAACGATGAATAGTTGTTTCCAGATAAAGATGATTTTCTGCTAAGAGCAACATCCCCAATTCCAATAACGTTACTTCGAGAGGAACTAACAGGAGAGGATCTCATTTTGTATGGACGTTCAGTTTGTGGAATCCCCAAAGCACCATTATAACCATAATTTGTACTTAATGAACGCTTACCATTTCTCCAAGGAGTTAAAGTCGAACCTCCAGCCGAAAAGATAGTGTTGGAATTTCCTAAAATTGATCCTCCTGAAGAGGGTATTCCAGTCCCTGCAGATACATAAGTGCTGCTAAGTTGGTGAATATCCTTGAGTGAATGTAAGATTGACAGACATTTTCTCTGTGTTAATTGAGTAACTGACTTCAATGCTAAGCTTTGTTGATTATATTTTTCATTCATTGAGAGTAGTTCTTGACGGACAGAAGACAAATCTTCGCTCAATTGGCTAATTGTCTGATCCATTGCCTCTCCAGACGCATTCAATACCCTGCATCTCTCCTGGAAATCTATTAGCTCATGCTCCAAGTCCAAGTTCTGTTTTTGCACCTTTTGCAACTCTTCCAAAAGAGTCATATTATGCTGTCTTATCTGCTGCTCGTTAATTTCTGATCGATCTAAGGCCTCCCTTAACCTAGAAATCTCCTCTTCCCTTGCCTCAAGTTCACTCTTCAAAGTCCTTTCTAAACTTTCTTTTCTGCTAACCAGTAACTCCAAGTTTTCTAGCTTTTCCATTAATTTGTCACTAGACCTCTTCCCAGTTAACCCAACTTGTTGTCTTTGACCTGAAAATGTCAATGAATTTCCTTCCACTGAATATCTCTTATCAAGCTCTCTACTTTCAGTCAAATCTACCTTTTGGGAAACTATTGAATTTCTAATTTCACTAGGTTGTTGAATCATATCGCTAGCTGCTGCATCAAATAACTGAGAAATGTTTTCAACAGATAAATTGTGCTTTTCATTCAATTTCTCAACTTCTGTAATGAATTTAACTGCATCTTCTTTATCTCTTTTCCTCTCATCTTTCAATTTATCGTCCCTATTTTCAGTTTTGTTTTGCTTTTCTCGCTCTACTTGCTTTTCATCTTTATCTAACTCTGTTTCTGTATTTTTCTCGCACTCACTGGATTGTTCTTCAACTCTAATTTGATTTTCCTCCTCAAAGCTTGTAATTTCATCTACCTCAGGACGGTCTGATGCTCTTGGCCTGCCTCTACTACGCCTAATAGCATGTTCATCTGCTTTACCCTCGTCTTTTGTGCTCAATCTTCCCTTCCTTTCTTGGCTCCTTAAGCTCATTGAAGACCTTGTAGATTTTCTTTCATTGTTGGTAATGCAAATGGACTCTTTTCTTCCAGAAGTTTCTTCTTGTTTTTCACTAGAGTTGTTGCTTGTTGAGTCCTCTATAGGTATTTCATTACATGCTTCTGTTGCCTTGCTCATTTTGCTATCAAAAAGTGACTCTGTCATCCTTGCATCGGTAGCATCAACTAAAGGCTCATCTTCTACTAATCCGGGATTCTTGCTTGAAAATACAAGCTTAAACACTGCGTGAAATGCAATATTGTCGTCCATAATTTTTGGTCTAGTTAATGAAACTATATCTCCATCAGTTATTTGTGTTGGAACAGATTTGTTTAACCTTTTCCCATTTAAAAATGTACCATTAGTACTTGTATCAGTAAGTAACAAACCTTTGTGTATATTATCTATGTGAATCGTACAATGGTGACCACTTATTGATTGATCCTTAAGTCTAATTGAACAATCTCCTTTTCTTCCGAAAACAAACTTGTTTTTCTCCAGTCTAGACAAAGTATCATTAAGCTCATCGTTTTCTCCAAATGGAAGTTTAACAGGCTCCAACAAAGAAGGATCGCAACAAGGTGGTATTGGATTTAGCCACCAGTACATCTTATACTTTTTTTTAGCTAAACTATCTCTGCTTTTGTATTATACGAATCTAGACAAACTTATCCGACAACTTCTCTGCTATTACAGACTCCTTGCTTTATTATTAGCTAACTTTTTGCTTATTTATATATTTTACTTTATTATTGTATACTTTTTTATATTATGACATAAATTTTGATATCTTTCCCCACAGATTTGCATGTAAATATGGGGAATTCCCGCCGATTTTTTTAAGTATCGTTTTTTAATTTTGCATTTTATAAAGAAATTTTTCAAGCAAGTAAGTGAAGAAATAACCTGTAAAATCACTCCGCTCTCTGATACTCCTTTTCTCTATTAGAATTAGATTATCTTTTATATTTACCATACTTAACTGTTACAAATTTATCCCAACTAGGACTTTACCGGCATCTTGAGACATACTTTTTTTTTATTCATTTTTAGAATATTCTAAATTCAGAACAAAACATGTTGAAAGTGAGCCCAATGTACAGTGTTATTATTCCAACATATAATGAAAGAGAAAATGTTGGTATAATGGTTGAGCTTCTCCATGAAACATTTAGTAAATTGTAAGTAGCTAATTAAACGCGAAAGCTATAAAACTAATTTAAAAAAAAATATTTTCAATTGGAAAAAAAACTTTAAAGGCCTGTAAACTGGGAGATTATTATTGTTGATGATTCTAGCCCTGACGGCACAGCAGAGGTAGTGGAAAAGCTCCAAAAATGTTATCCTGAAGTTAATATTGTAAGTTAAAGAAAAATTCGATTGCATTTACAAACACGCAACATTTTTTCTCAGAAACTTGTTAAGAGAAAGGGAAAATTGGGACTAGGTAAGTAACCTTAACAAAACAAATAAATATATATTAACCGTCACTAGGCACTGCATATATGAAAGGTTTTGAACATTCTGAAGGTGACTTTATTATACTAATGGACTGCGACCTATCCCATCACCCAAAATATATCGCAGATTTTATTGAAAAACAAGAAACTAAAGATTTTGATATTGTTTCAGGATCAAGGTACATAAGAAATGGTGGAGTCTCTGGGTGGACGTGGGATAGAATTTTAGTCAGTAGAGTAGCCAATTTCCTTGGTAAGTTGAAGATTTAGAGAAAATAATAAAATAATTCAATTTATATTCGTCCCTGCCAATGTAGCTAACTTCTTACTTCAACCAAGAGCTAGTGATCTAACTGGGTCTTTTAGACTTTACAAAAGAGACGTATTCAAATCAATACTAGGTAGCAATATGGTTAGTAAAGGATATGTCTTTCAAATGGAAATTATTGCTAGAGCTACGAAATTTGGGTATTCAATTGCTGATGTACCGATAGTTTTTGTAGATAGACTTTATGGAGATTCTAAATTAGGAAAAAATGAAATATTTGGCTATATCAAAGGGTTACTTCAATTATTTTGGATCCTGTAATAGATAATTTTTCTCAAGAAGGGATTATATATCCCAAAAGCTTTATCTTGTTTAAGTATGTTTTTTCCTTAAGATCCTGATTTTCCTCTATGAATATTGTCAAATGTTTTAACCTATGAAACTTTGATCCCGGTAATGTAAACACTAAGGACTCTTGTAATTCTTGTTCAGTAAAAACTTTGGTAAAACTTGGGGTCAAGTCCTCAATTTCTCCAAAGTCAACAAGAGGGGAGTTTACGTATAGTTTTGCTAGTCTAGGTTTGCTGCAATTTTTCAGATCTAATTCTGTTTTGTCATGAATACCAAATTCCTCAGATTCATTTTCAATATCCAATGCTTGAATGCCAAATTTAGTGATTGAAACTGGCTCAATAAAGCTTATCTTTATTATCATCTGTTCGTCTACATCACTGTAAATAATTTCCCTACTTTCTTCTAAGATACTAATTGCCTTTCCAAGCTCGCCTTTACAATTCAACATAAAACTTTCATTTAAATTGACATTTGATTCCAGACTTATTTCAACTGCTTCATTCCCATTTCTCTTCTCGCTTGCAAGCTTATTTAATGTGTGCAGTTGCATTGCTCTTGTGTTACTTGCCTCATTGTTAATGTTCATCCTTTATTTATCTTTTTAATAGTAATTAATAAGAAACTCCAGCGGTAAAATTATAATTTTTCATGATTCACTTTTCATTCGAAAAAAAAAAATATTTAAAGAAAAAGCATAAAATTCCAACAATTATAAAAGTTGTCACACCAAAAAAGATTAACTAATAGCAAAACCTAACTAACAGTTGAATGAGCATTCCCAAAAATCATTTAGCAAAAATTCTTCAAAAAATTACATGCATGCGTATCCAAAAAATACATCAATTAACACAATAAGTATAGAATTTTTATCTCTGAAAAAACAATTTTTTCGAACTTATTTTAGAGTCATTCTATTTTCACATAATTGCCTCTCTTTCACCATTAGATAAGTTACGGATCTTTGCCAGACTATTAGAATAACTTGGAAAATGTTCAAGGTTACTTGTAGAATTTATGTCGCCCTTTGTAGGAATATTGTTCTCTCTATTATCTTGTTCAGTTGAAATATCAGCAATCAATCCAGGCCCATGTTTAATGTCAACATGAGCTTCATCCATAAAACTTAAATCTCTCGCAAACCTATTTGTACCTATTTTCTTTAACTCATTCCTATTTTTTAGGCTAACGTCAATATCTAAATCATGAGTTCCTATTTTAGCAACTCCAGAATCCACCAATCCTTTCATTGAATACGAAGAGCCATCATTTCCTTTAACCCTAGAGCAATTGCCACGGTTATACCATAGCTTAAATTGCCATGCCATTGTTGGAGAAACAGATTCTCCTTCAATGCAGGTACACTGCTGAACGATTAAGCCTTTCTTAATAGTGGGGTATTCCAAATCAAGGCAAGATTGAGGGCATGCCCCATTTCTTATACTACACAATCTTTTCATATAATCATCACAAGCTCCGTTACCAGATTTTATTGGTAATTCTCCGGGAGGAGGAATTTTTGGGTTAATAATTCCAACACAAAGATTATTTTCACAACAGTTATAGCCACTTGGACATTGAGAACATGGTTTTTGAGGCAAGCTTTTGTCCACTTTAAAATTTGGATAAGGAATATAGCCGAGGTTTCCAAAGTCATAATGGCAAATTACATAAGTCTTCCAAGATCCAGGGCATCTAACAATAACAGCACAGCCAACAGTGCTTGCTGCTGCCCTCACAACCTGTGTCCAATGTCCAACAGGATATCCTCCTTCAGGCACCCCCATTTTCCAATTGAAATGTTCTCTTTCATCCCACCAACTTTTTACTACATTTGAAGGATCCCAAGAAGATAATTTAGACACGTCAATGCTGCTTGCATACAAATTTTCACCAGGACTAGCTCTGTTTGGCCAAGTTTGTGGGGAATGCTGGAATTGACCATTCATACACTTCATTCCCCAGTTAGCTGCATATCCCTCCAGAGAATAATCGTAGGCTAACTTAATCATATATGTTGCACTAGAAGCTTCTTTAGCCCTTAATTCGTTATGCATATTTAATATTTTGATTCTGTATTCGTCAGTCATAATATTAACTTGAGAATAAATTAAATCAAGAAAACTAAAGAGAATAATTTTAAGTATTACGAAATTCCTCATTTCTTTTTCTTTGATATTTATGATGTAATTTATTTAATATTAAACTTAACTAATTTCTTTTTAAATACTATACTTAATTATAATCGCTTTAATTTTTCATTATTTATCTTCCAACTAAATTTCTAGTATTAAGTTTTCTATCCTCTTAAATAACTAAATTCCGTATGTGTGCAAAAAGAAATCATGCAATAACCACTACAACGCATATTAACAAAAAAAAATGTCAAAAAAAAAAGTAATCACTGCAAATAACAGATATATGTAAATTAGATAACAAAAAATCAAACAATTTCAATTCATATAAAAATTTAATATATTTTAATACTAAAAATTTGAATAGCTAGAAGTTAGCTTCTGCCCAAGTTTTAAATTTTCAAAGAAGTTGATCTGTTCTTCTCTAACAGAAGGTTTCATTCCAGAAATTACGCTCATTAGTAAATCTTGTGTAACAATACCGGAAATATTACTTATTCTAGACTCAAAATCATCATTGCTAGAAAAAATAGAGCTATCATTTGTTCTTAGTTTGTCCAAAGCCTTTAATGTTGCTTCTCGAATAAGTTGTGATAGATCTGCTCCAGAAAACCCTTGTGTATTTTTAGAAATTACTCTTAGGTCAACATCTTTTGCCAAAGGAGTCTTCTTGGAAACTTTCATTAAAATATCAAGTCTCCCCATTTCATTTGGTAGTGGAACATAAATAATTCTGTCCAGCCTTCCAGGGCGCATCATAGCAGGATCAATAATATCTGGTCTATTCGTAGCAGCGACGACAAATACTTTTCGTCTCTCTCCTACTCCATCCAATTCAGTAAGTAGTTGATTTACAACTCTTTCTGTTGCGCCATTTCCTTCGCTACTTCTTGCTGCGCATAGTGAATCTAGTTCATCGAAAAAGACAATACAAGGAGCAGAAGCCCTAGCTCTCTCGAACACAGTTCTCACCGCCTTTTCTGACTCGCCTACGTATTTGTTAAGTAGTTCCGGACCACGAATACTTATGAAGTTTGCGCCACTTTCTTTAGCAATCGCTTTCGCCAAGAGGGTTTTACCACATCCAGGGGGGCCATATAGTAGAACTCCTGACGGAGTTTCAAGACCAAATCTATCATATATATGCGAGTTTTTTATTGGCGAAATAATTCTAAGCTCTAGGTCAACTCTCAATTCGTTTAAGGCACCAACATTTTCCCATGAAATATCTGGAATTGTAGTGAAACCTTCTCTTCTTGAACTCGGAGTTACATTTTCTAGAGCCTCTAAAATATCTTCATGAGATACAAGACATGAGCTCAAGTCAAAGTTTGAATAATTTGGTATGGGTTTTTCCAGCAAAGTAGTGTTTGTTTGTCCTCCATCTGTCATTTCAGAAGGCGTTTCTACAATCTCAGGAATTGCTTGATTATCTGGAATTTGTAAATCAAAGGATAGAGTACTCTGGGAATCCATAGCGTTATTATCCAATTTAAACCTTTTATATAGCTTATTTACTCTAATTAAAGCTGCTTCATTTATTAAAGTTTTCAAGTCTGCCCCCACAAATCCTGGCGTTTTCCTTGAAATCTCCCTAAAATCAACATCATTTCTGAGATTAACTTCTTTACATAAAACTTGTAGAATATCCTTCCTTGCATTTTCATCGGGCATAGGCATTGAAATTTCACGGTCCATTCTCCCATTTCTTCTGATTATTGGATCTATCGAATCAGGACGACTTGTGGTTCCAACAACAACAACAAATTTGCCTGAAATTTTATCTAAGCAGTTAGCAAATTGTGATACTAGTCGTCTTTCCATTTCTCTATTACTTCCTTCTCTTTTTGGAGTAACAATATCAATTTCATCAATTATAATTAAACATGGTGCCATCTCTATTGCATCATCAAAAAGTTTTCTTAAAGATGCTTCAGATGTTCCAGAAACACCATTAATTATGTTCGGCCCAGACAGTTTGAAAAATGGAAGACCAAGTTCCCCTGCTATACACATGGAAAGGTAACTTTTCCCTGTTCCTGGAGGACCCTGAAGCAAAACTCCGCATGGAGAGTTAACCCCTACAGCCCTATAAATATCTGGAAGTTTAAGTGGTCTAATAACAAACTCTTCGATGTCTCTAATAATATTTTCTATTCCGGCAATATCTTTAAGTGAAAGTTTAGGTGGATTCTCAAAAGAAAAATTTTGACTCAAATTACCTAAACCATCTGATTCAACGCCAAACTCCTCATTAAGAATATCTCTAACGCTTTTTTTAATTCTTTTTCTGGTTTCTTTTTCACTATAGTCATCTTTTTCATCTAATTTTCTTTCCTGTTCACTTTTCTCAACTGTTTTGTTTGTAATACCTTCTTTAGAGTATAAGGCAGTCAATCTATTATTTAAAACACTACGAGCCATCTGAAAAACAATACCTTAGATGCCCAAATACTTTAAAGGTTTATATATAACATCAATTAATGTTTACTGGATCGCTTTTCTTATTCTAGTTAAGTAATAATGCTCTACAATTTAGGCGCCACTGTCATTTTTGCCTTTAACATTTTTAGATAAAAAAATGAACGGTTTTACAAAAAACAATTTTGAAGTTTATGGGATAGCTTGCAACTAAATTTCAAATTTCTATATAATGAGTGCTAAGCAATTAGGAAGAACGTTAGCATACGATGTTTTACCTGGGGATATTTGTAAAGTAAACCAAGTTGCATATAACCAGGCTAGAGCTAGCGATGAAAAGGGACAAAAACATAGATCAAGAGGCCTAACTAGAGATACTAGAGCTACTGTGATGCAAGCGCTTGATGGGCGGACGATGCTGATGTTAGAGAAAGCGAAAAATAGAGGAGTGTTTTCAAATATGTATGGGACAATCAGTACAGGAAAGGAAGCTAATGTCTATAGAGGAACCACGTTTTTTAGTGATTTGAAGCTTTATGGCTCTGAATTGTTTACAAGAAATTGTCTTTCTAAAGAAGATTTGGTTGTTATTGATGAAATTGAAAAGTCTGCAAATCTAAATTACATTAACAGAGCAATCAAAGTTTTTAAGACTTCGGTACTCACTTTCAAGGATAGATCAAAATATGTGGAGGGAGAGTTCAGATTTAGGAGGGGGTATCTGAAATCAAAAAATCCTAGAAAAATGGTCACTCAATGGTGTGAAAAAGAATTTAGAAATTTGAGACGAATTGTTATTTCTGGACTACGATGTCCCATTCCCATTTATATTAAAAAACATATTTTTGTAATGTCATATATTGGAGATGGTTCTAACTTAGAGAATATTAGTAAAGATGTTGAAAAATACGATGGTGAAATTAAACAAGATATTAACAATAATACAGAGAATGCTGCTCCTAGATTAAAGGATGTACCAATAAGTCTCGGAAGAAAAAGTTGGGTTCGCCTTTACATTGAAATTATTGGTATTATGTATATTATGTTCAATGAATGCCATCTTATTCATGGAGATATGTCTGAATATAATACATTATTTTATAAGGGACATGCTTATGTAATTGATGTTTCACAATCTATGGAACATGATCACCCTTTGGGGCTAGAGTTTCTTAAGAGGGATTGTGTAAATGTAACTCTTTTTTTTAACAAAGTACTTCAAAGCAGGAAAAATCAGGATAACTCTGTCAGTCTGGATAATCTCAATGAAAGTGACGTAGACGATGAAATATCAATATTGAATGACTTATTTAGTACTCTTAACATCTACTCTACAAATATTATACTATCTCCATCGGAACTCTATAATTTAATTACAATAACAAAGCCAAATGATCTTATTAAGTTCTATGAGGAAATGGTTAATTCTTCAGATGATGAAATAATTTCAAATGTTAAGCGTATTATATTAAACATTCTTGAAAGTGGTAGCCTTACATGGCCAAACTTCGATAGGGATGAAAGAGAATATGAATTAAAATGTTCTTATTTAAATTCTCAGAAGGAAATTATTAATAAAAATTCGATTGAAAACCAAAAGATTTTTCTATCAATATTATTTTTTACAGTATATCATCTTTTGTCTAATGGTAAATATGATAATACTAAGTTTAAAATTTTTAATAGCATAACTGATTTAAACTTGGAGGGATCTAAAAATAAAGAAGGGAATAATATATTTTTAAATATTTGGACACCACTTCATTTAAATCAAATAATGGATAGAAAAACCCTTGAAAAGGAGCTAGAAAGAAAAGAGTGTGGACAAGATTTGTTGTACGGACACTTTATTTGCGATAACAATGTAAATAATGAATTAAGTTGTAGTGAGTCTGATGAAGTAAATGAATACAAATGCGAACAAGTAGATACTTTAAAAAATAATAACGTTGGCGTAGAAAGCAATTGTCTTGAGACGGGATCAGACATGAGCAGTGGCGAAGAGGGAGATTTTTATGAATGTTCGGAAGAAGGGGTTTGCGAAAAAGAACTACCATCCGACCAAAATGCACAAGAAAAACAATTGACTAGACAGTTCAATGGGAAAATTCCAGAGAACATTACAAAAAAAGAATGGAAGCATATTGTAAAGCAAGAAAATAGAGAAAGAAGGTTGAACAAAGTACCTAAGCATATTAAAAAGAAGAAAAAGGGCTCAAAGAAAAAACAATCAAAATAATTGTGTAATATACGCCCGCCAATAATACCGCCAATTACCCCTAAATATTATAGACGAGGATGATTGCTCTAGGAAAACAATTACTCTTTCTGTTCGTAGCGAATTTCAATATAAATAAGATTTCAGTTCATGCCATGGAATTTTCATAGATATCCTGTAATCTATAATACATTTATATTGGCCAGACACTACGATAAAACGAGATTATTAACAAATTCTATTTGTTTGTAGTATAATCCAGGAGTGTACTACTACTTGATTATACTATTCATCTGCAAGGTCCTTAAGGCTGCCTTTTTAGAGATTAGATAATTTGGTAAATATTTACTCGATTATTTCTCGAACTTCAGTTTTACTGCGGGATTCATAAAAGGTATTTGAGTCAAAACCTTGCAACAAATTTTCTTATAGAAATCTTAAATTATTTTTCATTTGTTTGATAAATTGTATATTTGCTAGTAATTAACATATTTTTAATCAATATTCGTTTTTGAAATTTTTATGGCTCCCCATTAATTTGTGGATATTTCGATATTATTTTCATTTCTTCCAAAAATCCACAGTTCCTTAAAATGGAAATATCTCCTAAGGTGTGGTTTTTGATACCGAGTAATGGATCTGACTACAGTGAATTTGATGTTTGTGTTCCAAATAAGAAGCATCATACTACACTTACAAAAAGTCACTTTAAAGTATATACGTGCAAAAATGTAGATTTTATTCGGAATTTAAAATTGTGCAGATTAAATTTGGAATTAGAGGAACTTGTGAATTTTTCCGAAGATAATTCACAATGGGAAGAGACTAACAATTTTGAGATTATTATTAATGATTATATGCAATATAGCATAATTTTGAGTATATATATAAATAGTGCATACATTAGTAACCAATTATTTATGCTTCGTTTAAAAAGCGATGACCATCATATCATTAATATTAATGAATCTCAGAATGAATCTATTAACTTTAGTTTAAGAAGTCGCTTAATTGAACTTAATACATGTTTAATAAGAGATCACCTTTTAAAAGGGTTGAATAAAATAGAAATAAATGGGACACCTGGGCAAATACATTGCTTTGGGGAAAAAACTTTTGGACTATTTTGGGGGAAAAATCATAACCAGGGTAGCTTTGGTTGGTGCTCTGGAATAACTTTATATGGGGAAGGGGCGATTTTATCGTTCTCTCATGAAAGTTTTTTGATTGATAAAAATGGACATCAAATATTAAATATTATTTTAGAGAACTTCCATAAATTCAAAGGAGAAACAAAAAAAGATAAATGTATTGGGTTTTTAGGATTTTCTAACTTAGAGTCATCAGAATTTATTAATGGTATTAGCAAAAACAATTTTGATTATTTTAAAGGCTCATTTTTCGAATATGTTGAATTAGAAAGCATTGAAAAAAGCGTTTCTAATGATGAACTAAATATTTTAGTAATTAATGGAAACAAAGAAAAAAAAAATACGGTAAATGAGATAAAATTATCTTCAAAAATACTCAAGAATTATATTTGTTCAGGTGGGTTGCTTATTATCGGATTATGCCCATGGGGATGGGAATATATCAGCGGTGGAAAAGTAAATTCCAATTCAATTTCGAATGATATTAATAAAGAGATGGGAATGATTTTTACAAACGAATATTTTTGCAATGAAGTAAATTCTGTAAACTCCAAAAATCAATCAAATTATTTTTCAAGCTCAATTTACTATTGGAAAAAGTTATTGAATTCAATGAATGGTACAGAAAACGACATTAAATTAAATCTTGATGAATATTTTATTATGACAAAAGATATTGAATGCCACCTAAATATGGATATAAAAACAAACGAGCAAAATAAAATTCTTAATTTAATAGCTCAACTACTAAAAAAAAGGAATTATTTGAATTTGAAACCTCCTTTCAATATGGAGGAAAAAATTAATATCTTGTATATGGCAATTGCTTGTTCAAGATTAAAAGAGGATAAAATTCATGAAATTTGTGATTTAGAAGGTGATAAGTACACTTTCAATGATTTTGATGATTGGATCAGTATGAATCAATTTTGGAAAATAGAAAGTAATATAACGAATTTTTGGTGGAGAGAAGAGCATGCGGAATTAAATTTATCAAGAAATGAATTGCATTGCCCAGTTTATGATATTCCATTTGAGTGGCAAAATACTGGAGTTTACATTAAACACAAAAGTTTTTTAAAAGCTGAATTTATTCCCATAAACAAATATTCTTTAACGCCAATTAAATCAATGTTACACGTTGGCAGTCACAGTGATTTTCTCAGATATAAAGAAGAAAAAATAATGAGAAGGGTTCCGTTAATAAAAAAAATTTATAATTGGAGTATCTCTGAGACAAATTATATAACTATCGAGTCCCCATGCGAAGGAATTGTGTATTTCGAATATATTCCAAATTATGACCATACAAATACAAAAGGATCATTAAAAAGGCCAAACAGTAATGAATCGCATGGGAGTTTAATAGGATTTATTAAGTTCATACCATTAATTGGAAAAGAAGTGGTAACAACTCCCATTTATACAATTGATAAGTTGCAGCTTGATACTTGCTCATTTGATAATAGAACAGTAATTACGGATAAACATTTATGGGCAAGAATTTTTTCAGAGGCAAACAGAAAGTTCTCTAATTTATTACCTGCTTGGACCGAACTGCATGGAAAGAAAATAATCCTTACGATCCCAAGCAGAATTTTGTATAGTATAGACTGCTTAATTGTTGACGATTTACTTGAGTTTTGGGATAAAGTTATTGATACTCAAAATGAGCTTTACTTTAATTATAAATGGACTAAGGAAAGAATTGTTTGCGATATACAAATTTCAGATGGATATATGCATAGTGGTAAGTTTCTATTTTTTTTGATTGATTAATAAATTCTTATTTTTAGGTTATCCAATAGCTACTCACTTAGATATAGTTGAAGAGCAGATCAATTCAGGTGGGATACTCGACTTAAAAACGCTGAAAGATGAAGGGAACTGGGGAATATATCATGAAATAGGACATAATAGGCAATCTAGTTATTGGACATTTAATGGAACGGAGGAAGTTACTGTTAATCTATTTACAATGTATTCATATTATAAATTACATCCCAGATTGTATCCTTTTAACATTAGCTATATCAAAGATCAAATTAATCTTGCAGTAGAATACCTAATTGATATGAATTCCGAAAGTAAATCTCCAGAAAATATGGAACGGGGTTTCAGAGAAAAATGGATGGCAAACCATGGGATTGCATTTTGTAATTATTTGATTTTAATTAATTTATTTGGATGGAACACATTAAAGACAGTTTTCCAAGTATATGATCAGCTTTCAGAAGTTGATGAAGAATTAGTTCAAACACATAGTAATCAACAAAAGATGGCTATGTGGATAATTATCTTTTCTTCAGTTGTCGGATTCAATTTAAAGTACTTTTTTACACAATGGGGATGGTGGTTTTGCATTGAGCGCGCGACATCAGAAATTGACATCCAGTCATTGTGTGTAAGAATACAAAATCATTTAATAAATATAAAAGGAATTTGTGTGAAGAATAAGGTTTCAAAGGACGAAATTGAACTTGGGTACGAAGATTTAGCTGTTATAAACGGTTGGAAAACCTGGAAGCTTGATTCACTTGAAATATTACTAGATATTCAATGTTAGCAAGAATTTTAATTAATGGGTGAAAAATATGGAAGAAAGTTTATCTAAAAATAATTCAGAAAAAAATACGGAAAGGACTTATTCTTTGAAATCTGTGAGATCAAAAAAGAATTTGACAATAAGTGAGGATGTTGAAGTGAATAGGTACGAAACAGATTTGAAAGAGAAGTATGATGGCTTAACAGATGTAGAGGATGAAAAGTTAATTAAGCAACTTTCTCAGAAAGAGAATCCCACTCCAAAGATAAACAATACAATTTTAGGTAATAGTCAAGAAAATTCAAGTTCAATTTTAAATAAACAAGTTGAATTAGATTCCGGAAGCGATGATTTATATTCAAGTAAAGAAAGCTTATCTGACGAAAGTATTGAAAGTTCTGATACTTTGAGCAGTGATGATCTATATAGTAATAGACGGTCTCATGAGAAATTTGACATTAGGGAATTGCAGCCAATGGAAACACTATCGTGGCTAAAAAGCCATGGATTGAATAAAATGGCGTTAATTATATCGCAAGAAAGAGAAAATGAACGGGTAGAAAAGGTTCGAGATGAGACAATTATGGGGTTATACAATGCTGATTTAACAAAGTTTAGCCAAGGATATTTAAAAAATCTTTTTTTATTATCATTGGATAAAAACAAAGATAAGATAAATTTTGAAGATGGTTTAACTCAGTTTGAACAAGAAGAGAAAAAAAATAGTTTATACAATAATAAAGTAATTGATGAAAAACCTCTACATGAAAATCAACATTCTTTTGCACCTAATATAGATGATGGAGATATTAAAAAAAAATATATTAAGCCTAAATTAATAAACAGATTGGAGATTTCTGAAGAGGGCATTTCAGGTGAGAATGCTCTTGCATTTCAAAAATATATTAGAGACCTCCAAGAAGAAGTAAAAATGAAGGATGAAAAACTGAAATTAAGAGAAATGGAAAGAGATAATGCAAGACTTACGCGCGATCAATTAACTAGGGCTGTAAAGTCGTCTCTTGAAATCGGTAGTGGTGCTGGGAAATTAGACAATCTATTTAGAGATGTAATAAAAAGAAATCAATTGTATGCCTTCCGGCTGCTGCAATACCAGGCAAGGATAGAATTAAAAGGAAGGATAGGTTCAGAAATCTTTGCTGGAGCTTCTATTATCAAACATATAGTTTTAAAAAGAATTAAATATGGATTTTCTCAATTATCAAAGAATGCAATTTCGAAGAAAGACGAAATGTTTTGGAAAAAGAGTATCGTTAACAACGAAGATGTTGCTACACATATTATTTCAATGTTTAAGAATATACTTTCTTGTTACAAGTTGGCGTGTATTGTACAACATAACCACATATCTGCAATTAAGAAATTCCTTTATATTTGGACAAAATGTTCAAATCTTAAGAGTGAGATGATCAACGGATCATCAAAATTAGGAGCTTACTCCAGAATAAACGGAGTTGTTACATTACGCGAGCTAAAAATAGCTGCTGATACAGAATCTAAGCACCTGTCTCAAACAGATAAAGATAAATTAAATAAAGCAAAAAAAGGCTTTTTCTCTGCAGACAATATCACTAAAATAAAAAACAATGCTAATATTTTGGGTGAAGACCTAAGTACCAAAGAAATTCTCAATAATATTAACGATACTTTGAGTTTTATTCCTGATGAAAGACTTAACCACTTAATAATGCCAATGAATAAGAGCCAAGAACAAAAAAATATTGATTTAACTAGGAACTTAGCACTATCACATCTCGCAAACGTAATTAAACTTTCCTCTGAATTAAACAACTCCAATAATTTGAAAAGCAAAAGCGCACTTGATAACATAACAGATTTAAATTCAAATATTGAGAACAATTTACTTTCTTCTTTTGAAAAGCTAATATTAAATAAGGAAAGACTTGATATTATTGACGAGGTTAAAAATCACGCGAATGATAAATATAAGCAGCCAATTAATGCTCCTGATTGGATAAGAGAAAAGCATTCAAAGCTCTTAGAGGACTTTTACTCAAATCCATTTTATCCTATTTTTGTAAATGAATACAATAAACGTCTTTTCATGGATCATGAAGAAAGTAGTGAGGAAAGTGAAAGTAGCGAGGAATATGAACCAGAAATTGATGAATACGAAACAGAAAGTGAATATGACATATATTATTACTCAAAGGAAAGCCCTGATCCAAAATCTTTCGCTATACAAAGACAATTGAGTAATGAAATTCATATAGATGCGGAAAAATTTGATTTGGAAGTTTCTAATATCGATAATGTATATATATGTGATGAAGCAGATCAATTCGAAACAATTTATTATTACGATGAGACTTATAGTAATAATGTAGAATTTGATGCTGACGGTAATCAGGTGATTTACATTGACCAGTCAAGTAACATACTGGAACCTTATCAAATTGAGAATGTTCAGGAAGAGACTGAAATACAATATGGTGAAGTTACGGTTAACCCTAATGATGGGCTGATAAAAGAAGGTGAGAGTATTGAGAATATTACAGAAATAGTTGAGATACAGCAAGCTGACGAAGAATTTTCAGAAAACGTCATTAATGACAACTTTGAAATGGATTATATCGATGATAAAAAACAAGAGGTAAATGAGGAGGAAACATTGCCTGAATTAACTGTTATTGAGCCAGAAGAAACACAGCAGTGAGCTATTTATTTGAAAATATTTAGAATAAGCATGCTAAATTATCCTTTTAATCTCTTTTTCTGATCCTCAAAATATACCGCCAAATTAAGGATTATATTGTTAGTGGCGCCTATTTGCATAAATGTAAAATTATTTATACTAGGATAACATTGGTTAAATTATTTGTGAGTAAAGTTATCGAGAAAGTAGTGACTTTTATCGTAAACACTCCTTAAAGTAGATATTAACTCGCTTAATTTTTATAAGTATTTTTTTCAAGCAGTATTACGACAATCAATTTCTAATAGTTTTTTAAAGTAAATCACATTACCTTTAATTAGCTACCGCACATGTTTCTGGGAAGCCCACAGATTTCCATTAGGCAAGACGAGATTGTTAAGCAAGGGTGGCTTTACAAACAAAGTCGATTTCTAAAAGATTGGCGTAGAAGATGGTTCGTATTAACAAGGAACTACCTCGCAAGCTTTAAAGATCAAAGAAGCCTTTCCACTCCTACTGAGTCATTAATGCTCTCCGAATGTCTAACTGTCAGATCCGCTGATGAAGATACAAATAAAGAAAATTCATTTAGGGTTGACACCCCAAACAGAGTCTTCTTTTTAATAGCTGAAAACCCAATTGAAAAAGAAGAATGGATTGGGCAAATAGGGAGACAAATGATTAGACCAACTGTATACCAACACGACTACTAGATATGGGGAAACTAAATATACTGAAATTCGGTAGATTCTATATCTCACGGGACAGCTTTTCACACACACTTAGTTCTATATTGCGTCATAACTTTTGTTTTTTTTTGTTGCACTTTTTTTCTCTTATATTCAAGTAAGTGGTTTAGATTCTCTAAGGGCGGGAATATGAATTAGTGGCAATTCAAAGGATTTAAACGATCAGGCGCCTGCACACCAAACTCTAATTCGTACACAGCATGCCCGAGGTTATAGATATAGATACTGCGAAATTATTTTCATTGTTTCAGTTAAGAAATAATAAAATATTTTATTATAGTTATTTTCCAAATTTATTTGAGATTTTTGTATTGAAGTTTAGCCATGCCTTCTATATTGTCAGTAAAAGCACGTGAAATTTTGGATTCCAGAGGAAATCCAACTGTAGAAGCAGAAATTACAACAGAGCAAGGAGTATTCAGAGCATGTTGCCCCTCTGGTGCCTCAACAGGTATCTATGAAGCCAAGGAATTACGTGATGGTGATGAGAAGAGATATCTCGGTAAAGGTGTGCAAAAAGCTGTTGAAAATGTAAATAAAATAATTGCTCCTGCATTGATTGGTAAAGACCCAACACATCAAACAGAGCTCGATACCATGATGACAGAACAGTTGGATGGTTCAAAGAATGAGTATGGTTTCACAAAGTCAAAGCTCGGTGCTAATGCGACAACGGCAGTTTCCTTCGCATTGGCCAGAGCAGGAGCAGCAGCAAGAGGCGTTCCATTATACAAGTATATCGCTGAATTGGCAGGAAATGATACTAATAACTTCGTTATGCCTGTTCCGTCATTTAATGTTTTGAATGGAGGAAAGCATGCAGGTAATGCTCTTGCTCCTCAAGAGTTCATGATTTTCCCAGTAGGCGCACCAAATTTCAAGGAGGCACTTAGATATGGCGCCGAGGTATATCACACCTTGAAATCAGTTATCAAGAAAAAGTATGGATTAGGAGCTACAAATATTGGTGATGAGGGTGGGTTTGCTCCAGATATTGCTACTCCAGAGGAAGCACTCGACTTGATTACAGAGGCAATAAACATCTGTGGATATTCAGGCAAGATTAAAATCTCTTTAGATCCTGCAGCTTCTGAATTTTTTGTTGAGGATAAGAAGTGCTATGATCTAAACTTCAAGTGCAAAGACTCTAATAATTATCTTTCGAGCCAAGAGCTAACGGAGATGTGGAAGAACATTTGTTCAAAGTATGATATCGCAAGCATTGAGGATCCATTTGATCAGGATGATTATGAAGCATATGCTTCATTGACAAGCCAAGTTGGTGAGAAAGTTCAAATTATGGGAGATGATTTATTTGTTACTAATATGAGCCGTCTCAGGATCGGAAAGGAGAAAGGCGCATGCAACGCTTTGCTATTAAAGGTCAACCAGATCGGCACTGTTACAGAAGCAATCGCAGCATTTGACCTCGCAAGATCGTTTGGCTGGGGTATTCAAGTTTCACACAGATCTGGAGAGACAGAAGATACATTTATCGCAGATTTAACTGTTGGCCTAGGTACAGGCCAACTTAAAACTGGCGCGCCTTGTAGAAGTGAGCGCGTTGCTAAGTACAACCAACTAATGCGTATCGAAGAAGAGCTTGGCAATAACTGTTCCTTTGCAGGAGCCAACTTCAGAAAACCCATCGCAAGAATCAGATAAGTTCGTGGCGTGTAGGATAGTATCGATTAAGTTTTTCTTTTTATCTTAATTCTTTAAGTTCTAGTTTTTTCTCATTTTAGAGATAGTAATAGGAATATTACTATTGAAATGTCCATCCCGATGTGAATATAAACAGAGTATATAGTGTGGAATTTTCTATTTACATAAAGTAGTGCCCGACCTATAATTGCTAAGGAGATTGTTGATAATATTGAACAGTGGATGGAGGAAAAGCGTATTAGCACAAAAAAATGATAAAGCGAATATAATACTGAGCAAATAATGCTCGCAAGCTCAGTATTTACTTTGTAGCCAATTTGTCCACTTTCAACATCATAACTTTCAAATAAGTTACTGCTATGATCTCTTGCTATCAAAAAGTCTGAATAATGTGCCCCAATCTCATTAATGTTAAACCTTGATTGTGGGTTGGTTTCATTTCTAACTCCTAATGAGATTATTAATTCTTTATAAACAAATGACCTCCAAAAAAGTTCTTCTATAATTGGATTAACTATTGAAAAGTAGATGCTCGAAAACCACGTAGAAAAACCAATTTTATTTGTTGGATCTTTAATTATCCCTTCTTTTAATAACCCATTTTTGATTTCTTCAATATTTAAAAGATCAAATGTTGGAATAATCTTTGAAAGCTCTGATACTAAAAAAAGACATGTAGTCCCAAAGAATGATGTAAAGATACAAACACATATGCACTTGAGTATGTCAAAATTTTTTCCATACTCTCGAGCATCGCTTAAATTGCTCGTAAGATATTGAAGACCATAAAAAAAAGTTGGGATAAAAAACATGCATATAAAATGCATGCTATACATTGCAAGCCAGCCATTTGAAATGAAAAACAACCAAAAAAGTGCATTTAGGCAAGGAAGCAGCGCAATAATAACAATTTTAACAAATTGTTTATTTTTAAATATGAATGAAATCATTAATAGATTATTTAAACATATCTAAACATTACTTGTTTCTGTAATACAAGTTGATACGCAAAGCACAACTTTATACTCTTGAAAAATATATATTTTCAATTGCCATGAATTACTTTAGTTATTTTTAGCAAAGATTTTTTGCTAAATGGTTTTAAATTTCGGCTGATCAAGATCTAAAATTACTTTGAAATATAATGCATGATTTCTTTTATCTTGGTAAATCTGGCAAGAAAACGCTCACAAATTGTACAAAAAACAATATTATATGCTTAAATTTTCTATTAATAATGATTTTATACGTTTAATATGATAAAAAAAAAAAGGATAATTTTTTGATCAGAATTAAATTTGATGAGTTGGCGGTAACATGCGGAAATTAAAGGTGCATGTGTGTTTGGAGTGGGTTTAGGTAAGTAGTAAATATTTTGAAATAATTAATATCATTTAATATTTAATTTAAACATAAAGTGTTTTAAAGGAATTGCATCCATTCCCATTTGAACATCTTATATTTAGTTTATATTTTTGTTTTTGAGGTTTTATGTCATAGTTTGACATATTGGAGGGAAATAGGTGAATTCTTTTCTAAAGATTTATGATGGAAATAATATTTTTTTAATTGAAAAGAAATAGTATATATTTAAATTAATGGAGAAAACAATAGATGAGTAACAGCAATATTAGCATTGTCAATGGTGAGGTTGTCCTTCCGCTACTAGAACTTAACAAGGTCAAGGAAAGATTCAAAGATGATAATTCAGCACAAAGGATAAATGAGTTATTTAACAATGATAGTTTAGGCTCATCTTCTAGTAATCGCTCAAGTGTTTTTTCGAATAATTTGTCCATACCTCAAGAACCAGAGTTAGGTATTGATAAATCAATATCAACAAATTATCAAGACATATCTATTAACCAAATAAAAAATAGAATGTTAGGAAAGCATTGTTTTAGTCTGGTTTCGGTTGATTGGGATTCAGATGAAGAAAAGAAGGTTAATCATTCTAACAGCTTAATGAATATAGAAGATTATTTTAATGATAAGTTAAGGTACAATTTCGTAATTCCAGGAACTGGAAAAAAAATTGACTTAATTGAAAAAGGGAGTAATAACCCTGAAATTTCTTCAATACGTAGAAAAAATAAATCTTCAAAAAAAATAATGGATAAAGTAAAGTCAACACTACAATCTCTTATTAAGTCACATGAAGAAGAAGAAAGTTCGTTAACCATTAAAAGCAGTACTCATCGATCTGATTTAAGTTATGATGAAAATAACCAAAAAATAAAGTTAAAAAATACGATTCCCAAATTAAGTTCAACTAATATTGGTGCAGAAGATAAAAATTTGGAAAGAACTGGCTCCAAACTAATAAGTTTGAAACACAGTTTAGTTTCCAAGGAAAGTAAACCTGCTTTTAGTAAGAAGGTAACACTAAATAAAAGCATAATGCTAAAAGGCAAAAACATTAAGAGTCAGGAGTTTGAAAAAGAAACTGAACTTGAAAGGATAAACCCCACTCAAGAGGTTAGTTTAAATAGTAAATGTGAAAATGCAAGTCAGGATTTAACTAATAAAGAAGTAAAGGATATTAAACCTATTTCTAAAACTGAATTAAATAACTCTAATTTAATTTCAATAAATAAACAAGAAATGGACAATACTCAAGACAGTACTACTAACATAAAAGTTCCAGAGATTAAGTATTCAAAGAACGATAATTCAGAGGGGGGTGAAAAAACGGGTGAAACAAGAGTTTGTTTTGAAAGTTGTATGGAAGAAAATCAAAATGATGTAATTGCTTCTTCAAACCACAAAATTTGTAATAAGTTAGATGAGGAATTGAAGGAAAATTATAAGCTAACTATAGAAGATTGTTCAAGTGATATAAAAGTTTTGAAGGATGAGAACAATATTAATACAGAAAGAGAAAATAAGGCCGATATTCAATTATTATACAAAAAGGAGCAAGAGAATAAATTGGAACCAGTGGACAAAAAAGATATTGAAAAGCTAAAGTTAAACAATCAAGGTAAAGTAGAGCAAAAGAATGATACAAGCATAAACGAAGTCTTATTAAATAGTGAGCAAATTTGCAACGAATCAAAAGATCAAAAAACTCAAGAAAGAGATGAAATTAAGGATGAAAAACATGATATAGAAAATATAGCAATGGATACAAAAACAGCAAAGAGTAACAAGAAAATAAGCACTATGGAGAATTTTCAAGCTGAAAATAATAAAACTAATGAATTATTGGAAGCAAACAAACCAACTAAAATGAATAATATAGGGGATAATCTAGAAAAAGAAGATAATGAACGGGAGAATGTTGAAAAAGAATCTAAAGATAGAAGAACAACAGGTTATTTGGAATCAAATCCCGAAAATAATGTGGACATTAAAAAAAATGAGAAAAAGTATCATGAAGAAGTATTAGATGCAGCAGAGCAAAAAATCTCGAAAGCAGAGTCAGATTGTGAACAAGATTTAGGAATAAAAATAGATAAAGATCACAACGATAAAAAACAGCTTGAAGGAAAAGATCAAAGTTTTGGATTGAAAGTGGAAGATAAAGTCCATTCAGAGGAACCAAAAGCCTTGAATAAAAATATTGAAATTGAGTTCGAAGTTAATGATTCTTCAAAATTAGAAAATAAATCAATGAATGAACTCAATAAAACTACTCATATGGAAGAGAGACCAACAGTTTTTCCCGGAGATCTTAAATTACAAATTGAAAATCAAGGAATTAGAAATGATATAGATTTTCAGGAAGAGCTAAAGTTTAAAGTGCAAGAAAGAGAAAATCTTATGAAATTAAAAATGGAAGAAAATCAATCTAATATAGACAAAATACCGACCATTGAGAGTAAAGACAAAAAAGAAGTTTCAAGTAAAGCACTAATAGACTTGAAACAAAATAATAAAGATAAATCTGAAACCTTACCTAGATATGAAGTATTAGAAACCGATAAGAATTTTAATAATAAAACTGAAACAAAAGAGGTTGAAATACAAAAAAATAACTCTATAATCAATAAAAAAATACCAGATTTGAATGAAATAAAGCCGAAAGTCGAGTTAATTAAAAACAATGATTTTAATGAAAGTTCTAAAATTTTACAGAAAATGCCTGTACACAATCAAGACAATTTAAAAGAAATGAATATTCATGATGAGTTAAAATTATTATTTATTGCTAAGTCAAAAGTAAACGAGCAGAATAAACACCCAAGAACTGTTTCTGAATTAAAATCCGGAAATAACAACGAATTTAAAGAAGATAAAATTGGTATTCCTGTAAAATTAAACCCTGAGGAAAATATAATATCTCAAGGATCTCCAAATAAAAAAAAGGTAAATGAAGATATAAAGCTCGACATAATAGAAAACAGACAAACAAATACGGAACATGTGGAGGTAATTCAAAAAAATGATATAGATAACTCAAACAGGTTTATAAAAAAATATCCTGACCAGCTTAATAAACAAGTTTCTCCTTTAACAATCAAAGTAGATAACAGTTTAATATCTAATGAGAGCAAATCAAATAGTATGAATAAAAGCATACCTCTCCTGAAAGGAGAATTAGCCATTAATACTAAAAAAGATTCACAAAAGAAAATAAATAAGATGAAGGCAGCTAGTGGTGCAGATATTTCAAATGCAAATATTAAAAGTGAAATAAGTATGCCAATAGATAGTCAAAAATGTGCAAATCAATTATCTAACACAGATTTAAAAGATAATGGCATTCAAAGAAAAAGTGAAAGCAAAGATATACTGAAAGGGAAATGGAGTGAAATAATGAAGGACAAGACAAAAATACTTTCTAACAAAAAAAGAGAAAATCAAGTTAAAAAAACTTCAAATGAAGATATAGCAAATAGAGATTTCAAGGAAGAAAACAATTTGAAAAATTTTAGTTCTCCAAAAAATAGTAATTTCCAAGTGAAAAGTTCTATTGAAGTAGATAACAAAACACTTGTTTCCAAAGCTAGTTTAAAAAAAATAATCACTCTGGAAGATTGTATAAGCTCTGAAGTTGTACATAATCAAAGCAAGCAAAATGAAAATGAATTAATCAAGTTATCAGACTCAAGTTTATCTTTTAAAGGAGATAAAATTCAAAAACCTCTATTAAGCCAAAAAAAGAGGATGCTTTTGAGGTGCCATTTAACAGTTCCAAAATTACAATATAAAATTTATAGTAGTGCTCATCAAATCAATTCAACCAGTAATTTAATTAGGAGTGAAACAAATATTGTAAAAGTTGAAGACAAACAAATTCAATTTTCGCAATTTAGAGGTGTTTTAAACAGGTTGTGTGAAATATTTGGAAGTACGAATCAGGAAAACAACAAAGAATGTAAAGATTTAGATTACAAAGCTCAAAGAAAGCAATCAGCGGAATTTGAATTAAAACCTTTTGAAGAAAGAAATAGTTTAGCCAGGAAAAACTCAGGCCTCTTAATAAAAACAAAATTAGATCAGCATGGTAATTTTCTAAGTAAAGAACAATCAAGCCAAGGTGAAGTAAATAATTGTGGAAACAGAAAGCTGGTTGCTATTGAGAAATTACTTTCATCTGACTTTTCTTCAATAGAACAAAACGATCAATCATATAGAAAATTTTCTTCAAATATACTAAAGATGGAAAATAAGAATTCTAAAAAACTTGTTAGAAGGATATCAAGGAAAAAGATTGCAAACAGAAATATTCATAATGTACTTGACCTAAATAACATTTCGATTAGAAGCCCAAAAAATGAAGAAATAGTGAATACCACAAATAAAGCATTAAAAATAAATTTAATGGAAAATGTATTAAAATCAGAACATCAAATCCACCCAGTGAAGACTTTAGAAACCAAAAAATTTGCTACGAATAAGCGTGTTGAGTTAGAAAGCGAAATAGGTACAAGCACCATTAATATGTACGAAGATATTTATATGAAAAATAGAACTAGAAGAAATTATTTTAAACTTCTTAAGAATTACACTAATATCTTCAATTCAGAAAATTATAACTCAGGGTCAAGCTGTTCTTGCCATATTTGTAGTAAGCACAATGCTCATGACAAAATAATCGATCCAATTACAATGCATATTATCAGTGAAGAAAATAAGTTAAGAAAAATGAAACAAAATGACGCCAGGATGATTAACATTACGGAAAAATTGAATTCTTGTAACAACTATCCAAAACATTACCACAAGCATTATCATTATAGTGGTTTAAAGTCATCAAAATTGGAAAAGAAACATAGAAAATCCAGTTGCAAGCATAATCACATGAGTAAACATAAAGACAAATATAAACACTACAAAAAATGTCATAGAAGCAAATCAAAAAAAATGGAATTAAAAAATGAAAGAAACGAGGCAAACAATACTTTTTCAAAAAATATGAAATATGAACAAAATTCGGAAAAAGCGAATAGCAACAGTAATAATATATATTGTTCAAATGATTTCGCATTGTTAAAAGATCAAATAGAAACAATTTTGAGAGAATATGGCGTGATAGATAGAGTTCCAAGGCAAGATATGAGTTCTAATGCTCAGAATTGCAATCTTTCAATTGAACCAAATGATATCTCAATATTAAAGGATATATTATTAGATACAAACAAGCTCTTGTCACAAAATATAGAGGCTAGTAAAACTAAGCCTCAAAAAATCAAAGAAAATTTACCATGTTCTAATAACAATGAACAAGAAAAAAATATTGATTTTTCAGAGTTAGAGACAAATAAATACACAGAAAATAGAAAGGTGAGCAGACTTTACGAAATCTTGAGGCTTCCATCTAATGGCTTAGAAAGAGCAATAATACATAGAAATATGATGCGAATGAAACTAGATCTTGACAAAATTAGGAAAGATGAATTTGATAGAATAATTAACACTCAAACTACGAGGAGATGTTCAAAGAATGGGCAAAGAATTGCCAAAGGAAGAAGAAGTATCCCAAATATTTCTAAGACAAACAATAGTGCAGAAAATTTTGATCCAAATCGACAAGGAAGTTTGAAAATGGTAAAGAAAACGATTTTAAAGTCATCAAAACAGCAGTCAGATACAAAAAATCAAAGCAGCTCCTGGTTTTCAAGCTGGTTTGGAAATAATTCATCTGCTAATGAAATTCAAGAAGACATTAGTCCAATCGAAAAAGATAATACTTTTAATCAAGAAACTTTAGATAAAAAAGTTGCAAATTACGATCAGATTCAAATTAAAAAATCAGCTGTCAATAGCAATTCTTCGCCAAAAGCAAAACAAGCAAATTCCCCTCCTCCACCTCTTGCTCAAGGTTATTATGTTGATAATAAGTCAAACAATACAAAATATTATAATAGCTCAAAGTCGGATGCAAGAGCCACTAAAGCAACTTCGAATGACGACGAAAGCATAGATTTAAATAGCTTCATTGATTTTTCAGATCAGGATGTATCAACACAAAAAAACAACCTGGAAATAGAAAAGGAAATAGAGGAAAACTACAACAAAGATGAAGGACCAGTACCAGAGGCGGAATGCGAAACAAACGAACAGGAAAGCTCATTTTGGGGCTGGTTTGGATATTCAACTACTCCAGAAAATCCAAAAGCAAAGATTAAAACAGCAAAGACAACACAAAAAAATATAACTAAAAATAATCAGCAAAAATTAAAGAGGAAGGCTTCAAACAAACTACCTCCAAAAGCTAATAACGAAGGCAACAGAGAACATGAAAATTCACCTCAAACATCTTCCTCAGCTGTTCCTGCGCAAGAAACTTCCTGGTTTACTGGTTGGTTCGGGATTGGAGCAGAAAGCTCTCCTCCTCCTCCTCCTCCACCAACCCCAACTTTAAGACCGAAAGATAAACCAAAGTGGTCGCCTCCTCCCCCTTTAGAGCCTATAGATAATTCAGCAAACACTCAAACCATAGTAGAGAATGGGTTTGGACAAGAAAATGAACAACCACCTCCGCCTCCTCCTACTCCAGCACCTGTAGAAGAGTCATCTTGGTTTAGTAGTTGGTTTGGTGGAACCACGGAACCAGCAAAAGTAAACGATTTAAAAGAAAGACCTGCAATGAAAAATGTTGGAGCAAAAAAAAAAAGTTCCGTAAAAAGCAAAGTGAATCAACAAAATATAGCTACTGTAAAACCCATAAATGAGCTTCCTTCCATCAAAATTTCCCCTGCTCCTGAGCCTACTCAACCAACTGTAGAAGAGTCTTCATGGTTTAGTGGTTGGTTTGGGGCATCTGAAACAACCCCTGCTCCTCCTCCAACTCCAACAGCTACAATAAATCCAGAGCCAACGAAAACTCCTACAGATATTCCCAAGGAAAGTTCAACTCCACCTCAACCTCAGCCACCTGCAGAGGAGTCTTCATGGTTTAGTGGTTGGTTTGGGGCATCTGAAACAACCCCTGCTCCTCCTCCAACTCCAACAGCTACAATAAATCCAGAGCCAACGAAAACTCCTACAGATATTCCCAAGGAAAGTTCAACTCCACCTCAACCTCAGCCACCTGCAGAGGAGTCTTCATGGTTTAGTGGTTGGTTTGGGGCATCTGAAACAACCCCTGCTCCTCCCCCAACTCCAACTGCAACAGCAAATCCAAAGCCCAGAAAAAATCCTAAAGAAGCTCCTAAGAAAGATTCTACCCCTTCGAGTCCACCTATACCCCAATCATCTCAGATTCAACCTACATCTCAACCTCAACCTCAGCCTCAGCCACCTGCAGAGGAGTCTTCATGGTTTAGTGGTTGGTTTGGGGCATCTGAAACAACCCCTGCTCCTCCTCCAACTCCAACAGCTACAATAAACCCAGAGCCAACAAAAGTTCCTACAGATGCTAAGGAAAATTTGGCTTCAAGTCCACCTCCACCTTCACCTCCACCTCCTGCAGAGGAGTCCTCGTGGTTTAGTGGTTGGTTTGGGGCATCCGAAACAACTCCCGCTCCTCCTCCTACCCCAACCATAACAGAAAACCCAACGCAAAATAATCCTAGTACAAACAATCTTCAAATTCCAAATCCTTCAAATCCAACACCAAGTCCGACCCCACAAACTGCAGAGGATTCTTCATGGTTTGGGGGGTGGCTAGGTGGGCAATCTGAACCTACCCCACCTGCTCCCCCTCCTACCCCATCAGGAGGGCAAGAATCTAGCTGGTTCTCGGGTTTCGGATGGTAAAATTCGTACACAGTTAAAATTTCAGAAAACTATTTTGAATAATATCTAGCTTAGATGTCTCAAAATATTATTGGGACAATTAATTTCTTTTACACAATCTGTCATTTCCTCATCTGTAAAAATAAGTACAAGCCGGCGCCCACAAAAGCGCGCGCGCGGCCTTCCGAATACGGGAATCTAAAATAATTGGGACTTGGCAAAAAGTGTGTTATTAAGTGGGATAGAAATAAATAATTTAAAAACAGATCATATATGAATTTTCATGGGAAAAATTAAATCTATCAGCAAATACCCATCTTATTATGAATAGTTTTGATGATTTTTTATCGATTTGGTAAATATTTAAGTTTTCAATGAGCTTTTCAAGGAGATCATCTGGTGGACTTTCATCATCTTATGATGGGTCATTGGGCAATTTAACTCCTTTCTTAACACATTCAGACCCGTTGGATTCAAAGTATTTGAGTAGGTCTATGCTTGAAATCACAAGAGATGTGTGCTATAATAACTCTTTAAAAAGGAATTCGAAAGGAGGTGAATCATTAGGAAAAGAGTTTAACTATGTTCAAAAAGAGAAACAGTATTCAGGCAGAGAAGAATCAAATAAATTAAATGTAGATTTACATTCTTCTATTGATACACTCCATCAGAACAAAAATGATACCGCTATAGGAAATTCTGAAAACATGAGTAGAAGAAGATTCAGCATTTCGTACGTTCAAAACCTTCCAAATAAGGGTATAGAGAATCGATATAATCAAAAGGACAGAAATAGTAATTACGGAAAGGACGAGAATAATTCTGAATATTTGCATTGTAGAAAATCTTCCTCGAATATTAAAAATAATTCTAGCTATCAAATCGAGAAAAAAAGCAGCCAACCATTAGTAAATAAAAAGATGAATGTTTATCAGGCAAACCAACTATTATGTTCACTGTTGGAAAGGGACCCATGCAGGTTAAATAGTAGTGGCCTATATAGTTATAATAGCAATGATCAGTCCTATAAAATTAATACATTTCAAGATGGATGCAAACATTGGTATTCAAATAATAATAGGGAAATGATTGATCCTTTCTCAGATACTAACAACAGCTATATACCACAATATACAACTAATGCTAGAAGGGCGATGTACGAACTTATTGGAGCATCTGAAACAAGTAGACCTGACCCTGACTTATCTGATGATGATTTATCCCTTCGTTTTGTTAGAGGAACCTTGGTTGTTTGCGACATTCATAACAAACTACAGTTGAATGTAGTTCCTCCGATTTTTGGTAAGTTGTAACACTATAAGAGGATTTTCTTATTATTAATCTTTTAGGATACTTATATAAAAAGTCAGATAGACAATTTAGTGTACCACCAATTAGATGGCAAAAGAGATATGTTGTAGTGCATGAATGCCATTTGTATTGGTTTGATTCGGAATCTTCATATCGTCTTTTCGGTATAAATGCATCAAGAGGAAGTGTAAACCTCATTTTGTTTAGGGCACAGATGGATCTTTCTCATAATAAAAGAAGATTCTCTATAGAATTTGAAGATGTGCAAAAGTCGATCGTTTTTCATGTCTGCGACAGTTCAATGGATAGAGGTCTTTGGACTGGTGCCATACAAGCTCACTTAAAAAAAGCTATTGAGGTTAGACATCGAACTGGGCATCATATTGACTGGAGGGCTCTTGAATTTGAAGTTTGTAGAATAAGATATGAATCCGGTATAAAGGGAAAATTCTGGAGGTGTTCAACTGAGGCACATAACCGCATGTATGAAGTACACCCGCCAAGACATGAAATTGCAAGCTTCGGCTCGCTAAATAGCGTTATATGGGGAAGTGATGGATATAAAAGGAATAATTCTGTATTGTCTACTGGGTCTGTTATTGAGCCTGGAACAGGAACGGCAACATCTGGATGTTGGAATCGTAGGCGGACCGGCTCGATAGCATCTTCAACTGCTGGCGCTTTTGGGAACAAATATCGTGCACCTTCAATTTCTGGGCTTTCAGATTGTAATTTGTTACGAAAGGACTCCGTAAACATTGTTGGTGTTACTACTTGTTCTGGAGCTAGTGGTACCTATCCTGGAAACAGCAGAAGACATAGTACTGAAAGACAGTATTAATAAAGAACTAACAGTTTCTGACAAATTTATATTATATGGGTTTGCACTCTTTGAGTCAAAGACTGAATAACTTATATTCATCTTGGATCTGAAATTCATTGCCATTGATAAGTTGTTCATTTGTGTTGTTCTAGGAGATCACGCACAAGCTTATGGTTTTTTAGTCTTAAAGTCGCAATGTAAAGATTTCAAGGGAAAGTGTTGAGGTATACAGCCATGAATTAATTAAAACTATAATCATATTGTATAGAGAACTTAAAATACAATTAATGATTTAATCTATAATAGCTTTCTATGATTTTTAAAATTAGATATTTTAGTTAAATACATTAATCAAGGATAGATCTGAAAAATTCATTGAATTCCTCCCTGCTTATTATTATATTGTGGTTACTTTCAGAATCTATGTTTTTGTTGAAAATATTTGTGCTCATTTGCTTTAATAAAAATCTAAGATCGTTTATTGAGAATACCTCTTCCCATTCTATTTCTCTTACAACAGCTTTCATATCATCTAGTGAAATAAATGAATCACTATCCATGTCAAATAAATCAAAGAGCTGGTCCAAATAACTATAATGGCTTGATGAGAATAATGGCACTAGCAAATTAGATAAAAATCCTTTGAAGTCTAACTTATTAGAGCTTATTTTATCTAATGCATTTGCAATATGAGGAAGGCTGGAATTTCTTTGAGATGAGATTTCTAAAAACCAGCTTAAATTGTTTAGTTGTGATTTAATATCTGTTGAATTCATTCCATTTGAATTATAAATATTTAGTACAGCATTAAGTTCATTTAAGTCTCGTGCACTAAGACCCCAGATGTTTTCATTACTCTCTTCAATCATGACTAACTGATCCAAATAGGATTTATCATATATTTTATCACATAATAATAGACCCATTATTCCCATATCATTTTCCTTCTTTCTCTTAGCTGCTTTATAATCACTTTTCTTATCAACACCTTTTTCAGTATCATATACTCCTGCAGAACTTTCATTTCCAAATTCAAGTTCACGTCTACATCCCTTTATTAATTTTTGAATTTTATCAATATTTTGCTGATGGCCAGACTCGAGTAATTCACTACTTAATTGTAAATTTTTTTTATTTTGAAATTGTTCTTCTTTTTGCTTCTCTAATGCTTTTATTTTATAAAGTTTTGCTTCATTATCTGTCTTAAGCTCACTTATTTCAGATTTATAGTTCTTTTCTTGTTCTTTAAGCTCTGAAATTTCATTCAGTAATCTTTCAAGCTCTTCTTCTAATTCCTTAGAATGGTCTATAATTATCTCTTTTTTGGCCTGCTGCTTTTTTGTTGTCTCAACAGTTTTACCCGAAGTTTCAACAGAAGACTTTGTTTTAACTGTTTTCTTTTGTGGGCTTTGTTTCACAGCTTTGGATTTTGGAGAGCTAGCAACTTGTTTCGTTGTTAGTTTATTGGCTCTTTTTGCCCTTGCTTCTTCCAAAAGAACCTTTGAAATAGGCTCTGGCCTTGTTGCAAGGTTTGATTTTTCCTTATTTATTGCTTTAGTTTCTTGATTGAGTAATTCTTCATTGATTATATCTACACTTGGTCTTCTTTTTAATTGTGTGTCAGGCTTTGTAGGCTCATCAATTAATATCCCCTTTTTTGCACTGCTTTTTGTTCCAGATATAGTTTTTCTGTTAAGCTGAACCGGCTTAGATAAGTTACTGTTCAGCATGTTTGAATTTATTTTTATTCATTGTATCTGTTTTTTTTTATTATTATCAAAGCTGGGTGAATTAAACAATAGTAGAGGTGTGCAGAATACACGCTTCCAATAAAATATTTTAATTGTATATCTAGAAAAAACATTAAGTTATTATATACTTCAGCTCATTCCTCTATATTACTTATACATTCCATGTAATTTTAGACAATTATAGCATGAAAGCAGAATTTGACTTATTCCTCTATGTTACCGCCTAATTCTTTATTTTAGTTTAAAGAATTGCAAATTAAACTTTAGAATACGAATAATAAGACAGTAAGCTCCTTTAATTTCAAACCGATATGGCTGATATAACTACTGTTGAATCTAATAGTGAGCAGTATCAGTCTAAAAAGGTCCCAATTGTAATTGTTGTCATAGGGTAAGTCAAACAACATTGCAACTTTTACATTTTTTGAAGCTATCTGACATAAAAATAATGTATTGCTTGCAATAATGTTTTATTTGTGAATTGCCACATTATACATTTATTATTTGATAGAATGGCTGGAAGTGGAAAGACTTCTTTTGTTAGTGCTTTGTATCATCATTTAACAAATGAGAAGAAACGAGTATATACAATTAATTTGGACCCAGCAGTTCTATCTTGCCCATATCCTGTGAATATTAATATTAAGAGCACTTTTAACTATAAAAAAATAATGAGTGATTATGGATTAGGACCAAATGGAGCAATAATGACATGCCTAAGTCTTTTTGCAGTCAAATTTGACCAAGTATTGAATATTCTTGAATCTAAATCTGATATTGACTACGTAATACTTGATACTCCCGGGCAAATAGAAGTTTTTAATTGGTCCGCGAGTGGGTCCATTATATTGGAAGGTCTTTCTATTTCTTTTCCAACAATAGTGGCATATGTAGTTGATACTGTTAGATCTCAAAAACCAGTAACATTCATGTCCAATATGCTTTATTCATGCAGCGTGATGTATAGGTGCAAACTACCTTTTATTTTGATTTTTAACAAAATTGACGTTACAGACCATCTTTTATGTACTAAATGGATGAAGGACTACGATTTGTTTTCAGATTCTGTACTTTCAAGTGATGATTCTTATATGGCAAGTTTAAGTAGATCATCCGCATTAGCGTTGTATGAGTTTTATAAGTAAGTTTATACTTAAAGTTAAAAGAAAATGTCCAATAGTTTTCTCAGAGATTTGAAGTTTGTCGGCGTATCTTCCTTCTTAGGAACAGGAATGAAAAGCTTCCTTGAAAAATTAGACGAAGCAACCGAGGAGTTCGAAACACAGTATAAGAAGTGGATTGATGACAGAAGAGAGGCAATAAAAAAGCAAAGAGAAAACGAGACATTACAAAAATGGAATGAAATAAGCAATATATTTAAATCTGATGGTGTTGAATTAAACAGAGATACGCAAACTCCGTGCATTCCTGAACATCTTGTAGAAGGTTTTGAAGAAAGTAATGAAAGCGAAGACTTAAGCGAAATTGATCAAATTGAACAAGTAATGTTGAACCCAAAGGGGAGGCTCAATTTTGTCTAGTATATAATAAATTAATTAGATATCTATGCATGGTTTTTAATTCCGACTTGCGTCGTGTAATTTAGATATATTTACAACAGACTCTGTCTTATCATGAAGTTGGGAACACTTAGTAACTAAATCATAAAATGCCTCATAGTTGTTATTAATTATTTCTGCAATATATTTAAGCACATCTTCTGCAGTTGCATTGGTCAGTTCCTCTCTTAACGAAGAAACAGCTCTATCTAAATTACCAATAATCTCTTCAATACCCTTACACTTTTTTGCCATATTCTCACAGAAAAACTCAAATATAGGTAAAGGGAATCTTAACGGTTGAATTTGTCTTGAGGAGTTGTTTTGGTCAATATCTTTAATACGATCGTAAATATGGGTAATGTCGTGACTCAACTGTTGTACAGTTGTGATTTCAGATATCACTGATTCAATTGAATCCTGTGCCCTGAACTGAAGAGATTTGATGTTTTCGATTTCCTCATTTCGTCTTTCTACACCTTTCTTGTATGTACTACATAAGCGAGTAATTTCAATAAGTTTATTGTTGGTCAAATATTCAATATGTTTATCATTCCCACGTAGTTGATTTTCAATTTCGTCAAATTCAGCCTTCCAGCTTTGAATATAGTTAGTTAACTGGCCAATAGTAGGGTTTAAAGGGAGATATTGAGCTTGTGGATTTATTTGCGTTTGGGGTTGATTTTGTGTCTGAGATGCCCCAAATAGAGATACATTAGATCCAGTACTACCAAGTATTCCTATTGAGGAATTATTTAAATTTGAAGTTCCGAATAAATTTGATGAATTAGATATTCCAGATTGTGAATTTGATAATTGAAATAACGAGTTCCCAGGAATAGCAGGCGGAGTGATTGATTGCCCAGTCTGAGTAATACTTGCAGACAAATTGAGTGAGTTTGACGCTGCCCCAGGCCCAGTGGAGCCAAATAATCCTAGACCTGCAGTGCTTACGTTTCCAACATTAGTTTGAGAAAAAAACATTTCTCTAAACTACTATTCTTGTAAATTTAGGAGTGTTTTAGTCTGATTAATAAATCAAAAATATGTATTCGCGTTGATTAAATGTTCATATTGCCAATATTGAGCATTGTTGGATGAATATTTCTGTATCTAGAATTAATAAAAATGAACCACGCAGCGGCGCCCATTTATTTTGCGGGGTATCGAGTAGACAGTTGTAAGATCAAATTTAAGTCGAGTACAAATTGAATATTGAGGGTTTAGGGCTAATTCAAGTTGTGAGTTAAATATTGACTTGAATAAAATTGACGATATTTATGTGAATAATTAAATTAAATTGGAAAATTATCATAAGCTAATAATTCTTACATTAAAGTGCCCTTGCGTGTATAAACGCATTTTTTAAGTTGGAAATCATGGTATCTGAAAATTTGAGTCGAAACGAAAGAAGTAGGACAACTCGTCATGAAAATATTGTCGCAGCAAAGGTCATTTCCGAGATTATTAGGACTAGTTTGGGTCCTAAGGGAATGGATAAAATGATTGAGAAAGGAGAGGTTATTATTACAAATGATGGTGCTACAATTTTGAAAGAGATGGCAGTAGTACATCCGTGCGCAAAAATGCTGGTTGAATTATCCAAGGCTCAAGACGTTGAAGTTGGGGATGGTACCAGCTCAGTAGTTGTATTAGCAGGGAGTTTACTTGGAGCCGCTGAGACGCTACTAGATAAAGGTATTCATCCACAACTAATTTCTCAGTATTTTATGGAAGGTTGTAGCATGATTGAGAAGATACTTAGAGGCATGTCTATCAAGGTTGATTTAACGGATAAAAACACACTGATCAAGTCTGCATGCACATCTTTAAGCTCTAAAGTTGTGAGCCATAGCGCTCAACACTTGGCAAGCATTGCGGTGGATGCAGTTTTAGGAATTTCAAGGACTTACCAAAAGAATTCGATTGTTTCTGATTATGAACACGAGGTGCAAGATATGAGAAAAACAGTTGATTTAAAGAATATTCGTATTGTGAAAAAGCTTGGTGGCACTGTTGAAGACACTGAACTTGTTGATGGCTTGATACTTCACCAGCAGAAAGTTTCCAGAACTGCCGGAGGCCCAACTAGAATTCAAAACGCTCGTATTGGCCTAATTCAGTTCTGTCTCTCAGCTCCAAAGACAGATATTGAGAATAATATTGTAGTTAAGGACTATACAGCTATGGATCGATTACTCAGGGAAGAGAGACTTTTGATTGCCAAAATGATTAAACAGATAGCAGCAACAGGCTGCAACGTATTACTTATCCAAAAGAGTATATTGAGAGAGGCGATAAGTACTTTGGCATTAGATTATTGCGCTAAAGCAAAAATTCTTGTTGTCAAAGATATTGAGAGGGATGAAATTGAATTTTTAAGTAAAGCTCTGAACTGCTCTCCTATTGCTTCACTTGACCATTTTACTTCAGACAAACTTGGCGCTGCTAACAGAGTTTCTGATGAGGATCTAGATGGCAATGGGCGTATTTGCAGAATTACAGGGATACCAGGAAAAGACATGATGACAATATTTGTAAGGGCATCTAATATGTTGATGCTAGATGAGACAGAACGTTGCATTCACGATGCATTATGCGTTGTTAGGAGCATTATTAAAGAACAAGCTTTAGTTCCTGGGGGTGGGGCATGCGAAAGCCAAATTTACACAGAACTCTCTAACTGGGCAAAGTCACTTTCGGGAGTAAAGCAGATGTGTATTCGCGCATATGCACAAGCATTTGAAATCATTCCATATACGCTTGCAGAAAATGCAGGCCTAAATCCCATTGAAATTGTTACGCAACTACGGAAGAAACATTTTGATGGGGAAATTTATGCGGGAATCAATGTTAGGAAGGCAGCTGTCACTGACATTCTTAAGGAGAATGTGCTTCAGCCGCTGCTTGTTAACCTTTCTTCTGTAAAGTTAGCTACTGAGACAGTGATGATGATATTAAAGATAGATGATATTATCCCATGCTATTAATTAGAACCTTAGCTATTTTAATACTCGATTTTTCATATTCTAATTTTTTAAAAGAACTTTCCTCTATCAATCTGTCCCCCACCACAAGTCATTGCACAAAAAAGAGCCAATTTTTCGCTAAATGATTAGATTTAAGAGGGTGGTAGAGGGAATACCAAGAAACTCATATTTGAGAGGTTTTAATCATGCATTGAAAGAAGGCTTTAATTGGAGTGTTTGTGGATTTAGACATTTTTTTTATAATTTAAAATACACGAATTCATTAATACAAAAAAGAATATTGGGCAATGGGCTAACTTTTAATGAAAAGCAATTGGTGAAAACAACTATTAAGGATACCATTAAAATCATTCCATTTTCTTTTTTTATCATTGTTCCTTTTGCAGAGTTTGGTCTTCCTTTTGTAATAAAGCTATTCCCAAATATGCTACCTTCAACTTTTGCACTTAAAAGCACAAAAGAAAGAGATGATAATATACTTAATAAAAGAAAAATTGAACTTTTAGAATTTCACTCACTTATCCAAAACGTCATTTCAAATTTAAAGAAGTCTGATAATTCAGATATTATTTCAGGGGTGAAAAGCTTAGAAAAAATTCACTTAGAATTATTGGAAAAAAACAAGTTGGATCAAGAAGAGCTAGGTAAAGTAATTTCTGGTCCAATAAAGGAAGAGTTTAAACTGGAAAATTTAAATATTGAAACTCTTCAGTCAATCTCAAGAGTTATGGGCGTACCCTCAACAAGAAGCAAACTCCTTTTAATGTTGAGAATAAGGTATAGAATATTGAAACTCAAGAATGAAGATAAAGATATTCTTTGGGATGGAACAGATCAAATGGACAAGCAACAGCTGCAGAAAGCACTAATTTCAAGGTTTATAGATCGTAATAAAAAAGAATATAGCATTGAAGAATACAAAAAATTACTTATGAATTGGATAAGATTATCTTCTATGAAACAGTTACCTTTATCTTTAATGCTATGGATTCAAGCTACGAGATTAATTAGCGATAATATTGATAAATTATGATTATGATCATTCTGAAAAACGGCTTACTTTGGTCCAATCAATGTTGATCGCCTTTTCATTCATTATTTCTTTTATTCCAACATTTTTTCTCATAAACGCCTCTGCATTCAATAAACACATATTCATTGGATTATTTTGCTCTTCAGTAGAATAATTATATTCCATATTGAGCGTCTTTGTTTTCAAATGTTGATTATCGTCACAATCATATATAGTACAATCAATTAAATCAATATCACTAATCTCTTCATCCGAATTTGTTTGGTTGGATTCCTCTGTAAAAATAAAATTTTGAAATGTATGGATGTGATCAATTATTTTTAAATTGTCACTATTCCAACTTGTACCAATCTTTAATAACGGAGTTATTCCAAAATCCTCAACAATCACTTTATTTTTTTCATTTGATTTTTTAAAATATTGCTCATGCGCTGAAGAATTATCTTCATGTTCGAATTTTAAGAAATTTTTCAATAATTCTAGATTATCTAATGCCATTTCTTTATTTTCAATTAAAACGTATAGAAGTTTAGACGTGGAATCAAATACTTTTAAATCACCAAGCAAATGCATTATGCTTAGCGAAAAACGGCTCGATTTAATTTGATTTTTAATTATTAAGTCAGGGATTGAACTAACTAACTCTGCAAATAGAATTAACATAGAATATTTTGTCGAGTTTAATATCTCAATAACTCTTTCATAATTCATTATCTTCTTTGCATTATTATATTTCTCTATTCTTTTATAAAAAGTAAGTAAAAGAATAACTTCTATCACTCGCTTGTTGTTTATACAATTATAGTTCATACCTACTGGTAATTTATCTTTTTGATTAGTCCTTGTTTCTGGAAGTAGTATTCTAAGCCAATAAAAAAGCCGATTTTTTTTATCTTGTTTACATTTGAGTACTTTATTTTCATCTTGTCTGGCGTGATTGTTCATCGATAAGTTTTTGCTCTCGAGTAATATTGATATTATCATAGAAAGGATTTCTATTTTTGTATTATTACTTACCAAACTTAATAAAAATAATACTGCAATTTCAGAAATTGGGCAGCATAATGGGCAAATATTCATCAATTCATTAAATATAAACTCTTTAATAATGATTTCATCAGCTTCATTATTTTTAATTGTTTTCATAATCTTCTCAATTAGACTATAAAATAAAGGTAATAGTGAGTAACATTTTTTTACCCATTTTTTTAATTTCCCTAATTTAATTTTACTATCATTATTTAATTGTCCGAACTTAGTTAAAATTTTTATCATTTTATTTGCATCCTTTCTTTCACTTTTAATTTTTGTTCTCGATCTTTTTTCAAAAAATTTCAAAATTTTGTTTCTTATAGGGATATCAATGGAAATATATTCAAGCACAACTTTCGTTAGAGAGTTGTGATAAATTTCATTGTATTTATTGAATGAATCTAATAAAGTTTCGTTTTCTCTTTGTGGGATCTCATCAACTAAATAATAATGAGTATCCCAATCAAAATGCATAGTTGATAATAGCAGAACTAATTGTTTAAAGCGTTTACAAATGTTTTCATTAAATGCCATTATTGAATGTGTTAGATAATCATATTGATTCTTCCAATAGTTAGATATTAAATAGAAAAATATTAAAATTCCACCAACTCTACAAATTTCCAAAGAAGGTAATTCAGAGCCATGAGTTGCCTGATGTCTGATTTCAACCAAAATTTGAGGAATTCCTAATTCAGCTGATATGGAACTTATTGATCTGGCATAAAGTTGTAATTGGCATTGATCTACAAATAAATTGATTATTCGTATTATTGTCATACAGTATTGATTCTGAATAGAAAAATATATACCCGAATAATAAGTTTCTAGGGATTCGTTTTTGTCAATTACATCATTTTTGTAAACTTTCATTTCTCCATTCAAAATTTTTTCCGATAAAATTTTGAAACTTTTATTTAATGACCCAGACTTGATTCCTTCACTAATAGAACTCCAATTCCATATTTTATCTTGAAGCATTGTATGTAAAATATATGAAGTGCCAATTATCGCGATTGGACATTGTTTCGTAATCCCATGACTTCTTTCTTCCCATATTTTTAGCCTGTTAAGTGCCAATTGTTTTGAGTTTATTTCTGAATCAATTATCCAAGAAAACACTTCAAAAAACTCATTCTTACTATACCAAGGTACGGATCTTTCATTTGAACTAATAACAAATGTCATATATTTAGCTTATAGCAATGATAAATTCCTATTTCTATAGGGTTATATCTCAAAATTAGTGTCATTGCAGACCAAATTAAAATTTTTTAGTGCTTTCGCTTGCCGCCTAATTCCATGCCCATTAAAATAGACAAATCGTGTGATTATGTAAGAACAATTTAGTAAAGCAATATCGTATCGGTTTTTAAATTAATATGCAAATCTAATGATAGCTAAAGACTATCCAACGCAACTATCTCTTCTATTTCCTAAGAGTCTAATAGATAATATATCAGAGAAATCAGAAAACTGCTACTTTGTATTAGGAAAGTACTACAAATTGAGAAAATCAGTTGGAATATTCGCAGCTGAATCGCTTTGCCCAGTTAAAGACCATTATTCATTAAATCTCTATGATAACACTAAGGTTATTGGAATATTTAGGTTTTTTTGTGGGAAAATTGACTTTCAATCAGATTCTGGTTCTTTTAATCTTCAAGATGTTTCAAAGCACTTAAGCGATATTGTATTTACTGCAATTTCAGGCATTGGGCCAGAATGCAAAGAAATTTGTTTAAAAATTTTAAGTATCAACGATTGCAATTTTAATTTAATTACAACTGATAAAGTTAATATTATTTTATTTTCAGATCAAAGAACTCGAATTATTAATTTATCAAAAATGCTCAATAACGCCAATCATTTTCTTGATAATGTTATTTATTCAATTGAAAATGATTTAAAAGTTGATGATTATATTACTTCCGTTGGTCTGGCAGATGAAAATGTGGATGATGATTCATTATTTGAACATTTCAAGACTATTATGGATGACTATATTGATTTTAAATATTTAGACACACTTTCAACATTTAATACTAACCAGCAAAATGAGTTTGATCCTTTTTTCTTACAAATATTCAGGTATTTGCTATTTTATTCTCTAACATTATTATCGTTTTCTTCATCAGTTATTTGGTCTTGTATTTCAAATTTTCCCTTTATTCAAACTTTGATACAAAAAAACATTTGCGCAACGATTTCTCAGGCAGCGTATAGAATTAAAAATCAGAGAAATTGGATAATTTTGAATCACATATTGAAAGATTCAAAAGTTAAACTAAATAAAAAACTTTACAATTCCTTAAGGCTTTTATTTTTATCTTCAATTACCACTGTAATTGTTGATTATTTATTGGGAGTATTGTTTGCAGTTGGTATCGACACATTTTCAAGAGAACTTGTTATTCTTATGGAAAAGTCATTCTTCTATATTTATCACGATGCAATACATACTCAAGTTAAATGGTTAATGTCATTTCCTGCTGGGTTCAAACTCAATCAAAATCTTACAACAGTTATGGGTAATCTCACATTAGCAGCATTGAAATTTTGGTGCGACCTTACAAGCCAACATTTTTCTGATTTGAATCATAACATGATATTTTTGATCAAATTTGTCTCTATTACTTGCGGTATGTCAGTATCGGTAGCACTTATTTGGGATATACTTAATATTTATTCATTTCTATTATTTTTTATCTATACAATTATGGCAAAGTTATATAATTTAAATCTGAAAGCAATTAAAACATTTTTTTATATTTTCAGAGGCTTAAAGAGCAATATTTTTTCGAATATAGATCATAATTCACACTATTCTGAACAGCTTTTAATTGGTACGATATTATTTACAATTTTTGTTTTAATCCTTCCCACAATAACTGCTTTTTACATTAATTTCCTATTCATTTGGAGTTGCGTATATATTGCTTTGGTATTATTGTTTTTTACAATTTCAACTATTAATACATTTCCATTTTACCTAATTTCAATGCATGTTATTGCTCCCAATACATTTAGCTCTGGTATATTTATTAAAAAATTCTTGCACAATACAAGCAATCAGCTTATTATAATTTTTTCTCACAAAAGCCTTAATATCAACTCAATTTGCAAGCCATTTTCCGATTCATTAAACCATCTATTTAGAGTTCACCTTAATATTGTTCAAATAATAAAATCAATATTATCAGGAAATATTCTTCATATTCTAAATTTACAAGGGTCAAAGATTCACCACTTTAAGTCGACTTTTGCTACGCCTAGTGACGATGAGAAAAACATGGAAAGCAACAGTTGTTCCATTAGAAGCAAAAGTAATTATTTAAATGGCGAAAATTTTCACCATTATATTTTTGATAATATTACGCCTGCCCAATTGTATAATCTCAAATAGAATTATATATTTGATTATTCGTTGTTATTTCAGTACTAGCATTATATTCTAGCAAAGTATTTATTAAGTTCAATACGAGTATACTTTCCGTACTGCTTAATATTTTTATTGCCTAATTGATTATTTTGTAATTTGTAGATTGATTTGTAGGTAAAATGCAAAACGTGCCGCCAGGTTTGACAACAGTTACGATATATCTGAATTATTTTATATTTTAAATAAATATTAGATTAAAAATGAAGGAAAGGAAAGCCAAAACTAAATTAACGTTGGATGATACAGAGAGGTTTAATTCTCGCACGGATCCTAGGTTCAAACCTTTAATTCGAAAGGAACATAAGGTAAAGATTGACAAGCGTTTTGGCCGTATGTTCACTGATGATGATTTTTCCGTAATCTCAGTAAAAGACCCATTTGGAAAAAAGTCGATTAAGAAAGATGAATATCATAATTTGTTATATGAAAATAAGGAGGACAGTGACACTAGTAATAGTGAATTAAAAAAACATGAATCTACATTAACAATTAACTCATCAGATTCTGAAAAGTCATTCCAGTGGGAAGGAGAGAGCGATGATTTAGCTTCAGACGAAGATACGCTACGTATTAATTCTTATAAAGAGAAGACTGCTTCAAATTCTATTTGGGAAAATAATCCACTAAATAATTTCGGCCTATCTGAGGGGGCTGAAACAAACAGGCTTGCATTGTTGGGACTCGACTGGGATAATATTACTGCAGACGATATATATGTAGTTCTTTCAAGCTTTTTATTTTCATCTACGTCAATTAATCCTGGCCAATCAAATTCAAAACTTAAAAAAATTTCCATATATCCTTCTAAGTATGGTAAGGAACGCATGGAATACGAGTCTGTTAATGGGCCGATGATTGGAAACGAGGGAAATGTATGTGGTAAAGAAATTAAAAGTTTCGAGTTAAGCAACGAAATAGGGGAGGAGGACTATGAAGCAATACGAAAGTACCAGGTAGAAAAATCCCTGTATTACTTTGCAGTTGTAGAATGTGATTGCGTTGAAACTGCAATTAAACTTTATGACGAATTGGATGGGATGGAAGCTGAATTTTGCATTGATAGTCTTGAAATTAGGTTTATTCCTGATGATATTGTTGACTTTCAATTTGAGCCAATTAGTGAATCTACATCAATTCCTGTTAAATACAAACAACCTGAATGCTTTACATCTGCATTACGGCATTCTAAACCCGCACTGACTTGGGACGATACTCCAATTGAGAGAGTTAAATTTTTGAGAAAAAAATTTACACCGGAAGAATTACTAAATAATGATTTTGATGCCTATTTAGGTTCTAGTAGCGATGAAGATGAATTTTCTAAAGAAGGGGCTAGCTTGTCTTTAAATAATGAATTGCCGGATTTTTCTTCAGGGATGAGAGAAATTCTATTAGGCGATGCAAAGGAAATTTTTGATGAGGAAATTAATCAAAATAAATTAGACCCTGCGAGTGAAGCAAGCCTTTTAACTAACAACGATATAAATGAATTATTCAATAGCAAAGGTAAAGATTACAGTCAGGTTGAAATAGAATTTAATCCTGATCTTGAGGATTTGTCAATGGATTTGATTGCGAAAGGCAAACAAAAGTGGGAAGACGCATCAACTAGTGATGAAATCCAAAAACAAATTACACCGTGGCAGGCATATTTAGAAAAAAGAAAACAAAAAAGGAAGGAAAGGAAGATTCAATTGAGAGAGAGGATCAAGGAGCAAAAACTCCAAAGAGAAAAAGGAGTAACAAGCAAGCCAATTAAGAACGTTTATTCAGATAACTCTGCGCAGAATAATGAAGATACTTACTCAAGCGATGACGATAGGCATTTTGATATGAAGAAAATATCATTAATTGAAAGGTCCGGAGAAAAAATCAAATCAAAAAGAAGAAAAGAACTAATTGCAAATGCATTAAAAGAATCAACTCAAAATAATTTCTTGGGCGCTATTAACGACCCAAGAATATCAAAGATATTTACAGATGCAGATTTTGCAATAGATCCCACAAACCCTATTTATAAACCCACTGAATTCAACAAAAAGTTATTATTAGAAAAGAGAACACAGAAATTGAAGAGAAATTTGCTATCAATAAACAAATCTAAGCAGAATAATAATAAAAATTGTGCCGTTTTAAGCGAGTTAGAAGATGACTCATTTAATCTATTAGCTACAAAGAAAATGAAAAGATATTAAATTTCTGAAGTTTTTTCGCGTTTAGTAACAGTAAAAATAAATGCGATAGCGAGCTAATGAGTGAATAAATCTTCTAACAAATAATTTCTTTTTAATTCTTCATCCTTTAAAAAATGTTTAAAGTCAAACGAAAAATTAAATACATCCTTCATGTGATTATTATTGAGTTGATTTGTAATATTTTCTGGATAAAGAAATTCATGTTGAAAATTATTCAATTTTGAATTTGTTGAAAATATTTCTGGAAGAAAACAGCTTCTACATAAATATGTTATCATTGAGGTAAAATCTTCAGCTAAATTCTGTGCTGATGAATATTTTTCTTCAAGCACTAGTTTCTGGCAATTGACCAGTTTAATTAGTAATTCATGCTTCAACTCACCAAAATTTATTTCTCTGTTTCTTTTAAATTTATCTTGAGAATACGGACTAAAGATATTCACAATCCTCTTTTCATCAGATTTTTCATTTTTAGAAGTGATAGGTATCATATCATCACTTATTTTTTCTTTTAAATTTTTTTCATTAAAATTTATTAAATTTGTTTCACTATCGTGAATGAATGGACAATAGAATCTCTTGCAGTTTGGGAAGGTATTACATTTTTTTGTTTTATAAGCATCTGGATGATATAATTCCTCTTCTTTTGTATGAGCAAATTCACAAAACTTTCCTTTTTTACATCTGCAATTTAATGACATCCTTCCTTTAGTTCCTTTTCTCGAAAATTCGATATCAGGACAAATATTTGATGAATATTTATATTTTGTAGGATTCCTACGTTGCCATGCAGTGCAGTGCGAGTAGAAACATGTCTCAGGATCTAGACAGTTTGAATTAAGGTGGTCGTTACATAACACTGTCCTAAAGTTATTTAGCTGTTCTTTGGTTAAAATATTGGAGCGAGAAAATTCTTTTCTGTATGACTTGGCTTTAATTTCGTCCATTTTTTCGCTTAATGGTTCTTTATATGAAATATTTATTACTGATGGGTCGTCTTTAAGATAGCAATTTATTGACTTTTGATTACTAATACAATTTACGGTTTCAATACGCGTATTTAATTCAAACGCTGTTTTTGCATTATTCATTTATTACAATAGTATATTAATTCATAATATAAAAACTAGGATTTATATTTACTAAACAATAAAGGATAAAATATTAGTAATTTAACAATTATTGTTTGATCTGGTGACGAAGTGACAGGAAAATTATTCCAGGATTGTCAGTACATTATCAGAATTAAAAAGTCCCAAACCTGGGTTTGATTAATGAAAATTAATCACTTTATAGATGTTCAGATTTTTTGATTTGCATTAATTCGATATTTATCTCTATTTTTTTTCTTCTTTTTTCACTTTCATCCTAATTTCTTTAAGTTTTGCTTTTCAGAAAATATAAGACTTACCTCTAAGTTTATTAATGAATTTACTTGAGAAACGTTTGGAACTTCCATCTTTATGATCTCCGAAATAGAAATAGCTTTTGGTATTGCAGATGATTTCGCTATCAATACAACCGTTCTATTTTCTCCCTTAAATTGCAGATCGGTTAGATTCGTTTCCAAATTTATTGTGGCAGGAAACTTACACTTTTCAAAAATTCAACACATTTTGTGGAAACTTCTCTAATATTCTGTTTGTTTGCTGAGTAAATATTTATTTTTAGTTTATCAACCATTTTAGTCAATATTTGATTATTTAGCGGCTTTTAGAGGGCTATTTTTTTTTTACCAATATAGAGGGGAATGCAGAAATAAAACGTGGGGGGGGGGCGGCGAGAATAAGTTGCTTTGTACGTTGGATTAATTTGAGTAAAAGATAAATTTGCGTTTTATAAAATTACTTTAGGGCCTCGAATATTTATTGATTTATTCTGAGTCAAGATTGCAATTAAGTCCTTAGTTTAAATTAATAATGTTTGCTTCAAGGAATGAATATGACAGGGGAGTGAACACATTTTCACCTGAAGGCCGTTTGTTTCAGGTAGAATATGCAATTGCTGCAATTAAGGTAAGTTGTGAGAGAAAAAAGTTCTCCAGGAAATATATAGCATTTTAATATTCTTAGTTAGGCTCAACTGCAGTTGGAATAAAAACAAAAGAAGGTGTTATCCTTGCAAGCGAGAAGCGTATTAGCTCACCTTTATTGGAACCAAGAAATCTAGAGAAGATCATGATAATTGATAGGCACGTTGGCTGTTGTATGAGCGGACTTGTTGCAGACGCAAAAACGATGATAGATCATGCTAGGGTGGAATCTCAGAATTATTTTTTCACATATAATGAGAATATTCCAACTCAGTCTGTAGTCCAATCTATCAGCGATTTAGCATTGGATTTCTCCGATATTAAAGAAAAAGGCAAGAAAAAGTCGATGTCTCGCCCTTTTGGAGTAGCAATGTTAATAGCTGGAGCAGATAGCGACGGTAGTTCAAGTTTGTGGATGACGGACCCTTCAGGGACATATACTCAATATTCGGCAGCAGCTATAGGCACAGCTCAAGAAGGTGCAGAGGCCATTCTATTAGAAAACTACAATTCAAATATGTCATTGAAAGAAGCAGAAGATTTAGCGCTCATTGTTCTTAGACAAGTTATGGAAGAGAAAATCAATTCAGTGAACGTAGAAGTTGCTGCTGTTAAAGAAAAAAAATTCATTATTTATGACGACAAAGAGATCCAAAGAGTTTTGGACCGTCTTCCTCCACCTACACACATTGTGCCTTCTCAACTTTCATAAATAGTATTTTTTCGTTTTTCATTACTCTACACAAAAATGATGGCATATAGAAGCCAAGATAAGATTATTAGTTTCATCACACTTTGAATTACCAAGGATCAACAATCATTGGTATTAAAATTGATTATTTATACTTATCATTAGATTAGTGATATCTAGAGCAATACTATTATTTGTTTCTCACGAATTTAACCATGATTATTTCCCAATGAATTTCTCCAACTTTGTTCTTTGATCTTTCATTCTCGAATTGTTGCTATTAATATTTGTATCAATATTATTAAGTATTCCCCCCTGATTTTTTAATGCAGTATTCATACTAATTGCTCTGTTGTGCATTTCTTTCAACATATCGCCAATTTGGTCCAGACCTTCGTCAATTTCTTCATTAAACTGAAATAAGCCATCATTTTTAATATCAGAGTTACGCTCTTTTGGCAAATCTGATATTATTTGGCACCTGCCCTCGTTTTGAATCTCTTTATTCTTTTGAAAGTTAGCAAATGCTGGCCTTATATGAGTTGGCTCATTTTGTCGAAATAATCCCTTAAACCAAAATAAGAGTGGATTTTTTAATGAATTTATTGCATGCTCTGTCTTATCTAGATTGTCTTTTATTTTTTCAGTTTCATCCTCAATCTTGTAAAGTTGTTCAGTTTGCTCATTTAATTTTGTTGCACTGTACATGGAAATTTCATTTGCGTCTGCAGCAATTTTTAGAGTATTTTTTAATGCCTTCTTGCATTTATTTTGCAATTCCGCAATCTCTTGTTTACCAGAATCTTGTTTCTCTTCATTATATATATTTTCCATATTTATTTCGGAGATTTAATTTTTCATACGAAATTTTAAATATGGTATTTTTTAAAAAATTAATTCAAGTTTTGATTACAAAATGTTTAATTAGAATACATTTCCGACTTGAAAATGGCCGAACCCTATGCTTAGATCATTAAGAATAATACAAGAAATTATAAGATAGTAAATTGTTTATTAGTTTTTACTTAATACTAAGAAATGCCGAATAACAATTTATTTAAAAACAGCGGTACAAAGGTTTTTTATAACTCAAATTAATTATTACATTATTGCAAACCCCCTTGTTTACAACTGTTCTTATTTCATTACTGCATTTTTTCATCGATTGCTTCAACACGATCTGATTTTGCGTGTTTTCCATTGAAAACTTGTGCAGTAACTAGTTAATATAGTAATGTTATTACAATAACTTTAAATTTACAAATAAAATTCTTCAATAAATAAATTTGTAATCTCATTCACATTAAAGTAAGCTCAGGTGTTATTGAGCATTCGACATAAATAATTAACCAAAAAGTATTTTCTCATTTAGATAGTTTAATTCATTTGGCACAAATTCAGAAGTTTTATCTTTATGATGTAGATTCGAGTTTGGTTTAGTAATACAAGCGTTTGAATTTTTGTATAATTCAAAACTCCACAAGCCAAATTTTTCACTATAGTTTTTACTAAGTGATTGATTAACTTTTGATTCAACTAATTCGCTATTTCTGTTAATATTTTCATTTTCACTGAATTGATCACTATATCCAACTTGACAATCTTCAAAGTTTGTAGCTGAATTATCTGAAAAAATATTTTCTAACATGTTAAAAATATCAAAATCTTTGCTTTCCAAGTATTGAGAGCATTCATATTCTAAAAGCTCGATTTTATCATCAATTTCTATCGTTTGATTTTTCTTCAAATTATGTTCAATTCCAAAAACAGGCTCTTGAACTTCAATATTATTGCACTTCTCAGCTCTTTTTACGAAACTGATTTGATTCTTATTTGAAAGTTTTTGAGTAGCCTGTAAATGATTGTGTTCAAAGTTTTTAATTGAGTCATATGATAATTGCCTTTCAGTAATAAAGTTGGTATCGAGTGAGTTATTATTTGAATGATTATTATTCTCGTTATTGCAAAGGTTATCCATGTAATTTAGAGATGAAATCCTTGGAGGAATCAATTGTTGGTTATCTTGCTCAAAAGAGAATATGGAATTAGGCTCTATATTGAAGTCAGCGCTCAACCATGGCGAAGAATCCATTTCAATCGAAGAAAACGGAGTATATGAAATCTTGTTAAGAGACTCCTTTGTTGTTGGGGTGCACGAATAGCTTTTCCCTCCCCAGTTGCTGTTGAATATAGCGTTATAGCTCAGGTCACAAGTGGATATATTTGAAACGCAGTTAGAATTGTTTGTGGGAAAGTTACTCGGAGGCGGAGTTTTTATACTTGTTTCTTTGTTATTTCCAAAAGTTAATAGTTTTGGTGTAGATATTTTGTATTGAATCCTATCAAAAATTTGTGATGAGTTGACTGACTTTGAATTAATGGTAGCTATTTCAGTACCATTTTCATGACTCGTTTGAGTAAGTTTTTTTTTACGACTTTGGGAAAATGGAACATATGTTGCCATACAATACCTAGATTGCACGAAAATAGAATGGCTTGAAATTAACGCAAAAGTTTTGAATAATCCACAAGGAATTCTTAGATCCACTTCAGTTTTATAAGGATCTATTAGGCGAATATCGCCTAAATATATTGATGTTAAATTGTTTACTTGTGATAAATTTTGAAACATAGAAAATTTTTTATCCTTTGGATCAAAATCCTCTCCTTCAGAAGAGACATATGAAGGCATGGGTTTTATTCGTATAGTTACCTCAAAAAAATTATCTTTTTCCAAATCCGAAACTTTGACAATCTCTAATGATGGATATATTAATTTAATTTTTTCTAGGAAATTATTTGATAGTTTTCCCAACTTGATAATATTTTCTTTGCAGCTTTCTGTATAATTTTCAGATATCAAAATTGCATTATAATATGATTTTTGTTTTGCAAAAGCGTCAATTATTATTTCATTAGACTCTAATAGGATTGTGGAATTTTCTTTAGAGAAGCTTCTTTTCCTCCATCCAATAGGCTTTAAAGGAATAAATCCATTAAATGCTGAATCTTCATTCTTAAATATTCTTTCAAACTCGCTTTTTATCGCTTCAACATTTTCAGCAACAACTCCTTTAAGTTTTGCAATTACAATCTGAAAAAAACCTGCACCAATATCTGAGAGTCCTTGAATAGTTGAAAATAACCTGGAGGTGTTAGTTTCTTCAGGAGAAAAACATAAGCTACCACCATTTGATTCACAAAACAGGTCTCTGCGTTGATGAGTTACATTATGTAAAGTCGCGCTTGGAAAAAATAGTGGTAATGTGAGCCAAACCTCATTTTCACATCGTCTTTCTATATTTTGGCACTGCCTCATGTTAGCTGAATTATTGTTCAATATACTTTCATGGCCAGCAAAGTAATTACTTTCAATGCCATGATATATACCATTCAAAGTACTTTTCGAGTTTATTAAATATGACAAACTATTTTTATCAATAGAGTTAATTTCTTTTATTTGTGATTGAATGTTCATTGCAATTTTTGTTTCTTACTTCGAGATTATAATTCCAATTGAAAAGTAGAGTTATTTTATTCTAATAATTTGATAAGACTTAATTTTTACAATCAACCATTAAAATAAAAAGTAAATATCTTTGTTTTGTATTTTGAATTTAATAAATATATAGCACTAGTTAATATTAAGAATAATAGAAATTTAAAAAATCAATATTTCAATGACTCTGGAAGTATTTATCAACACTTTTGCTCATGCAAATACTATCCAATATTACCTTTGCGGTTATGTCAAATGTCATTCAATACAAACACCGCTAACTCCCCACACTAGATCTTGGCGCTTCGAATAGATTCATTAAGTTATTTGTTATTTTTTGCATTCTGTAAATTATGTGGAATATTAATAGTAAATAAGACCTATCGTAATTAAACTGTCATAATGGACTAATTAATTTAAACATTTCTATACAAATGTTTAATTTAATGAGTTTATGGTTGAATTTTGGCCCCACAGTACGCATTTTCGATACTTAATGAATAAAAAGTGAGCCTTAAGTAAAATATGTTTTGAAGATGTTGGAGCTTTTTGTGAAGCAATATAACGAAAATTAATTAAATTGCTCAATCTCCTTCTTTTTATCATCAATTAGTTTCAGAAGGTATTCAACCGAGATTTCTTTTTCAAGGAATCGTTTTTTTTTCTTAAATTCAATTTCCTTTTCTCTTTCAAGCGTTTTAATTCGATCTTCTTCTTTCTTATTTATCTCTTCGTAGTAGGCGTCGCATATAGTAACCTTTGGAGGCTCGGAGACTATTTTTGAACTTAACTCCGTCTTATCGTCATAATTGAGCAATTCTTTGTATTCTGGTAATGAAATAGCAACTCCAAAAATCTTTAGAGATGAATTTGGCATAGAAATACCTCCTAATGATTCAATATACTGGCCATGCCTACTTCTATAATTTGGTCCACCTAACTCTACAATCCTACACTCCCATTTATACTTTTCCTTTAGAAGTGAGTTAATATCAGAATTTAAATGCCTAACTTCATTTTCATCACTCATTGTACAATCTCTTAGTTTCTTGGCAAGATTCGATATTTCTTCCATAATCTCAAACCTACTAAAAAAGAATTATTTTTGTTAAATTTTAATGATTAACTTACATTGTCTCGCATTCCCTGATTGTATTAGTAAATTGCACATTAGAATACCTTCCTCTTCCCTCAAAAGAAGGTTTTGAGATTTTGTTTTTTACTGAAAGCCATCTATTGAGCATAAAATTTGCCTTTTCTGAGTTTCTTGCCATAATTAAAGATAGTGACAATTTGATTTTTTTTTGCGCCAAGTTAGTAAAACCAAAATAATGAATTTTTTAGTAAGTAGATTTGCGAGGGTTCTTAAAATCCTTACGGGGTTTCATACAAATACTAATTTAATAAGACTAATTTCTATCATTCCTATCATCTACCTGTAACTTGCTCTTTTCATTTGAAAACTGAACCTTAACAGGATTCATCAGGTTTTTTATTAGGTCGTCTATCTTCAAGGCCTTAATGTATTCATAAGAATTAGGATTTTGGTCCTTTTCTTTATAACTAATATTTGAAAAGTGATTAATAATATCTTGGGCAGCTTTTGATCTTTTTATTACTCCTCCAGGAGTAAGTCTAGCGCAGTACTTGAAATCCTTTATACATGTAAATGGCGCAAATGTTGGTATTACTGCAATTATTTCTGAATCCTCATCTTTATTTGTAGGTAAGAGGCTGTCTTTAAAGTATTGGAATTCACGATTCTCTGTAGAATTATCTACAATTCTATTTTTGTAAACTTTTTCCATCTTCTCCTGTTCTTTTCTTCGTTTCTCTTGCTGGGAAATATGAAGCTGCCTATTTTGATTATTTAAAAATTCATTAGAGTCTTTAGTCTTATTGCTTGAACGGTCATCATTAGCTTTTTTCATCTCTTTACTTCCAAATAACATCATTTTTATTTTTCGTTCTTCATCATCTTGCTCCCCGTACTTGTCTGCCACTTTTTTAAGCTTTGACTTTTTCCCACGAGGAAGAGCGCTGTTTTTCTGCTTATTATTCGTTGAGTTGATGTTATTTTTTGTTGAGGTAGCTTCTTCCGAGGTTTTAGGTAGTCTTTCCAATGAAGTTTGTTGAATTCTTTGAGATTCTTCATCAAAATCTCGATTTTTGGGAATTGACTTATTTAAATCCAACTCTGGTAAATTTTTGTAGTCAATTCTTGAAAATAAACCTGCATTTGTGTCAATGGTAAATCTGTGCTTTTTATTTGAATTTTGATTTGATACCATTATCAGTCTTTGTAATTCCTCAGGTAAATAAGGTACTGCATCAGAAATAAATCTCCCCCTTTCACGCATGTGAGAAAGGTGCTCAAGTTCTAAATCAACCGGATCAAATCTAATCTTCTGAAGGAGCTCACGAGCACTAGGAACATGATCTGGTATAAATCCCCTTGGGGTTGGACCTCCGTCAATTGATCTTCTTCTATAGTTTTCACGTAGCTTATTATTAAATTGATCATGAGCATCTGTAGCTTTAATCACATTTTCCCTATTGAAGCTTTGTTGAGGAGATGAGTCAAGATTTTTCATCCAATCAATATTAGATTCGATGCTTGTATTTTTATTGCTATCAGCTTCAGAACTATCTCTATTTGCTTTATTTGTAAAACCCGTATTATCTAAGACTTCCTCAGAAGAAGAGGAAGAAATTGCTACAGGAAATTCCACTTTATGAGAAAGTAACTCCGCAGGTGTTGGCAAAGTTGAAGCTGAAAATCCTAAAGGAGGTGGTCCCTCATCAACGGAAGATCTTCTACTTGAGTTTTTGGGAGTGCATAAAAGATTTGGCGATTTAATTTCGGTTTTCAAATGATTACTTTCGTCTGCACATGAATTATTGACTCTTAAAAGAGTTGTAACAGACTTCTCGCTTTCACTATCTGACGAGCTAGTATCGATAGAGACTTTGCTTGCTAGTTTGCTTAAGCTTTCAAGACTATTTACTGAAGAGGTTTGGTTACTTGCTTCATCAATTGACAAAGGATTAAATGGTCTTGAAAGCAATAATTCAGGTGGTAATTCATCAAATTGTACGCGGTGTTCTATTTTAATTGGAGGAATAATATCGCTTACATCTCCGACCGAAAACCTTACATGCGCAGAATTTTGATGTTTCCCTTCGGCAAACCTTTCTAATAAATTTGATTCAAAATCTGATTCTTCGTCTGCATCATCTCCTGAATCGCTCTCAACTTTTAATTCAGATATTTCTGCTGAATCATCTTGATTACTATCATCAGCTTTGGATTCTTCTGTGTTATTATTTGGTTGTATGCTTAAAGGTGTTATTTTGTTACAATTACTATCAACTTGGTTGAAATTTTGTTTGCTTTTTATAAAGTATAATGCACAGCCCATTTCAAGTTTTAAAGGAGGTAAAAAATTTTTCTTACCACGAATAACAAAGCTTCCGGTACTTAAATATTCTCCACTTGGAGCATTTTTGCTTACTTGATCTGGATAAACCCACCATGCAGAAATTACAGTTTTATTAACCCAAGCCTTACTATAGCATATACTCATTTGTCCTGCCTCACATAATGTGTTTAATGGTATATCTTGCACATTGTTAGTATTTTTCACAATACATGTAGTTGCGCCATGAATATCTGCATGAATATATCTGTCATTTTTTTCTAAATATCTTCTGAAAAGGAGTTCATTTTGACTAGCGTCATGCCCACCAATAATTAAATATCCATCAGATGATATAAACCAATAAAATTTTTCAAACCAATATTGTGCCCTCAACTTTTTAATTCTTGGAACATTTGATACTAAACCCTTAGATGCCTTTTCTGCATCTTTCTTTGCAATATTAGTGACTTTTTTAAGTGCTATTTTATATGCGAGCTGCGTTTTCTCAAATTTTTCTGCAAGAGCCTTGCTTTCCATGTACTGAAATCTAATATTTGACTGGATAGATTTTGAGATTATCAAGTCAAATTCAATACTCTTTCCTATTTGATCAACTACTGGTGTAGTTTCCGAGCCTAAATCCCTTTGGGAAAATAAAATCTTAACTTTATCATCCTTAAGGTTTAATGACTTAATATGTCTTGCAAGCGGATGATTGTTTTTCTTTTGCTGTTGAATTTCATTCCAAATATCTTGCCATTGAGCGCCCGTTGCAATTAAGTGCCTAATTAATTGTAGAATTTTTTCCAGTATTTCTTGATGAGACTCCATGAACTTTGCACGAACTATGCATGCTTCCTTTTCAGAAGACAGGCCTTCAAGACGCCTTTCTTGGTCAATTTTCACTTTATCAACTTTGCTATATATAGTTTTGTGCTCTTGAGTAGCAAATTTAGACTCTTTCACAATGTCAATTGAACTGTAAAATTCATCAACACATTTGCAAAAGTTATCCAAAACTCTACTGATTATTATTCCTTTTGGAATAGTTTGCGCTCCGGATATCCAGCTATGCCCTTCAATATAGGGACTATAGGAAATATAAACCTTTTCCTTAGATTCATGCTCATTATTCCCAGTGAATGATGTCTGATTATTCAAAATAGTGTCACCCTGTAGTATTTCTTTTTCGGAAGGAACTTCAATGATGAGGATGCCTTTATAATTATGGTTAAATATATGTGATAATGCGTCTGAAGCTTTATTAATGCAATTAATAAACTTCTCTGAAATCTCATCAATCATAGAAAAAGTAAATGGCTCGTTCGCAGCGATGCCCTCTGATTCTAATAGCTTTTCAAGTATTGAAAGATGAAAAGACTTCATAATCCGGCTAAATACATCTAAAATAGTAACCCCAGAATTATTTTTTTCAGCCTGCTTTCGCTTTTTTGAATATGAAATTTCTGATTCCTCCTTGTTTGAATCAATATGCTCTAGCTCATTAAATATTTTTCTGAGCTCTTCTTTCATATTATTGTAATTTTTCAAATTACTCAGCAATCGTAAAGGATCATTAAAATTCTTTGTAAACGAAGACTTTATTGGAGATGAAATGGAACGAGAAGGAGACAAAACAGCCTCACAGTCTTTCCAATTATAATATTTCCCAATCGACAAATCATTTGTGTCTCTAAGAATTACTAAGATTTTATAATTGCAGTCTGTCAAAATTATATTACCTGCAACAAAAAACTCAAAAATAAGATAAAAAGTATTATCTCCAAATCCAAACGTAAGTTTAACTATTCTGTCCATACCCATTTGAGAAATATCATCCAACTTTTTATTACGGATATAGCGTCTAAGCTTACTATTGAAAAATGAAATACTTGAAACAGAAGTTTTGTGTTCATTTTCGCGTTTCCATTGAGTAGTGTGGAATCGAATTCCAGACTCTACCAATAAAAATTTTTTTTCTTCTCCTCCAAATTTAAATAAGTATGTTCGGCTATTGATATCATAAATGTTTATCAGTTTCTGACCCTTTAAATCTTTCGAAATGCCATGCACCATAGCACAGATATCGACAGAAGTCATACGACTCTTAACCATCTTGTAAAACTACACGAATTGTAATAAATTTTGATGAAATTAGTCGTTTATCCTTCCTTTGCCTTTCACATTCAATTAATCCACTTATTAAATTTATTGATTTGTTTGCACGCAGCAAAGAAAATTCAGGAAATAACCTCTAAGCAGCCGATATTTATCAAGATATAGAAATTCACTATTTCACACCAATAAAATCTCTGGCCTTGAATAACTACGGAGCTAATTGCTTGTTTTGAGCTTTGATTTTTAATAATTTAATACATATAGGCAATGCTTGCAAGTAATTTAGGCGCCAAAAACACCCATGAAGCTAATCCCGGGTAAGCTTAATGTTTTTATTGCATAAACAGTTTTGTCTAAAGCATGAAAAATAAAAATAAGAAATCAGTTGTTGGAGTAAAAATTAAGCCTTAAATAATTTCGATTGCATAATTATTGTACTCTTCTAGTACTATTATTAAGTAATAATGTTAAATAATGCTTTAAAAACAATTATTTTTAAAAAGAAATGGTATTTAGAAATAATGAATAGTACTAATAATAAAAATGACACTATATATATATATATATATAGTTTCTTAAACTTTTAAGAAATCTGCTTTAACTTCTTTCAATTATTATTTTAGCACTAATTTAAATAATTAATTATTTTGATCTAAAAACTCCATCACACATGATTGTTGCCGGTAAAAATATTATGTAAAGAATAAATAATTTGGAATGATGTAAAATGTTGAAACCTGAATATCAGTCATTTCCGCTTGTTAGGATTACACTGATAGGGCCACCAAAATCAGGAAAATCTAGTATTGCAAATTTGTTCGTGAACAACAACTTTGTTGGTTATTCAACCTCGAACTTACCTGAGTATGTTTTATTTATTGCAAATATATATATCTAGCATATTAACGACTCATGTTTAATTATAGAGTTTACTATCGAACTGTAAGACTTCCTCCGGAAGATTCGGAAATTGGTGACCCTATTTCATTGTGCTTAGAAATTGAAGACCTTCCAGGAATAGAATCAAGTTATATAAATGATCAATTTGTCAATAGATATTTCAATATGGCCCGAAGAGAATTATTCATCCCACCTGGGACAAAAGATATAATTCCATTTAAAATATGGAGGCCTCCCAAAGTTCCTCTTGCTGCAGGCCAAAAATATTTACCTTTGACTCAGGGAAGAATGGGGTTCATTTTTGTATGCGATATAAATGATATTGATTCAATTAAGGCGATCGAGTTGCTGTACCAGAAATTTCAATCTATTTCGGAATTATCCATATCATCTATTAAACCTGTTGTTTTTTTATGCGCAAATAAAGTCGACAAAGATACAGAAACAAAAAATTTTGAGCTTAACTTATTCAGGATTGAAGACTTTGCTAGCAGAATGTTCATTCGTCTTTGGAAAACTTCAGCACTAACTGGAAAAAATATCAGGCATGTAAGTGATAAAATACATTAACCTACTTAATATATTTAGAAAGATGTTCAGGGATATGCTATATTTAATTAACTCAAATAGTGCGCTATGGCAAATTGATTTGAGATACGTGGTAAGTTTTCTTTAAAACTTTTTAAAATAGTTAGATATTATAAATACAAAATAGAGTGAGAGTTCGGAGTCAGAAGAAGAAGCTCAAGATTTTCTTTCTCAATGTTTAAATATTTAAAGTGTAGTTAGAACAGGTGGTTAGTCAAGCTTTGCATTAACCAAATAATTAAATGTCTGTAGGCGCCATATAATGTCGTTTTGACTTTAGCCGGAGAGGCGGATAAATAATAGTATTTAACAAAAAAAAAAAAAATGTCAGCAAGAGGTAGCCGTGGAAACTTTCGTGGTGGTCGAGGTAGCTCACGTGGCAAAGGCGGTGTACCTTCAAATGGCAGACCCTCATTTTCAGGTCCCCCATCCTCAATAACTGAATTGGGAGAGGTGCTGCATTCAAGCGAGCACGAGCTAGTATGCAAAAGCTTCCTTAACGACCAAGTTCCATACTTCAATGGAAGAATATTCCTAGAGAATAAAGAAGAAATAGGAAAGGTTGACGAAATTCTTGGCCCTATCAACACCTATTTCTTTTCTATTAAAATGAACAATGGAGTTAAAGCTGAGTCTTTCGTTACAGGGACCAAAATTTTTATCGATCCTCAACAATTATTGCCAATGTCGAGATTCTTACCAAAGCCATCTACTCAAAAAACTACCAAAAAAACTGGGGAGGCTGCAATAGGAAAAAAAAGAGGTTTTAATGGCTCACCAGGCCGTGGTGGTCAAAGTAGAGGTGTAAGAGGAAGAGGATTTGCAAGAGGGGCATCTCCCAGAGGTTTTAGAGGAAGAGGAACTAGCTCATAAGGAGTTTATCTATACAGTTAATATATTTGAGGTAATAATTATCTTCGCAGACTTTTTTGTCATTCTTTAATTCTTGGTATTTTTTTCATCAATCTTTCTTTTTGTCATTCTCTTTTTGCAAATACTTTTATTTTTAACTCTTCTTTCACCAATTTCTCTCTCTTTTACGGGATATCCTTTCCCCTTCACAACTTTGTTTAATAGATGGCCATTATCTAATAATATTTCAATAAGATTACTAGCCCTCTCTTTTTCAATATCAAGAGCCATAGCAAGGTTTCCTTTGTTTACGAATTTAAGAAATTTTACTACTTCAGTAGCCTTCTCAAGTAGTTCAACTGAATTAATTGTTTTAATAGTCCTATCATCGGTAGGCGAACCGTTATGATTTGGAATTAATTCGTTTAATTTTATTTGTTTAGATTCAGTTGATGAGCCTGCTGTTAACTCCTCATCAGTTCTTTCTTTTATTTTATCATTGCTAAAAGTTTGAATTTTCAATAACTCTTGCTTTTCTGGTATTTTTTCTTTTTTTTTTAATTGACTTGCACTCAAATTCGTGTATAAATTCAGTTCAGAGCTATCATTATAATTCTCAACAGCACTTTTAACTTTTACAGATAAGGTATGAAATTTGGTATCAACATTACCAACAACAGTATCAATGGGAATTTCATTGAATGATAGTATATCAGACGACCTCGCGGGTCTAAAGTGATTTGGTTCATAATCATTTGGAACACGGTCTTCGTAATACCAAAGCTTCATAGACATATATCTAGATTCAGGTAGTGGGGATAATGACTGCGTTAATAAAATCAACGCACGCAATAATTGGACCGTTTGTTGTCTAGCATATTCTTTGGTGCAACATCCAAAATTATTAATCTCTTGCGAATTTGATGTCTCCTTCTCTTTAGATTTACGTTTCAAATTAATATTAGTCCCTTTTTCAGAATAGTTGAAGTGGAAGTGGTAGCTTTCAATGAGCTCATCGCACTCACCATGTATTCCAAAAACTAGTAACTTTAAATACTGTTTTTCTAAAGCGTCAAATACTCCATCTTCTAGCCAATTTAAAATTAATTTAGACTCTTGGTTAAAAGGCCTCAACACTTTAAGTTGTAATCCAGAAACATTTTTATCTTCAAACGCCTCTTCATCGAACAAATTTCTCAAATACGCAACTGAAGATACTGCGGTTCTAATTGTATTTCTCATCATATTCAAAGATTGAATATCTGTTACTTGCTGATAATAAATAACAATATATGGAGTTCAATTTCATTTAAATCAAACTTACTTGCTGTGTTTGCTTGCTTAATTGGGAGGTCGCCATTTTAATTTGTATTTTTGTTATGTATTTCAGTATCACAAAATGTCAAGACATTTTTTTTTTATATTTCCCCATTTGCTAATTTTACATGTAGGACCGGTACTAAATTACTATCAGGCGGCTATTATTTTTTTTTTTTGCTCGCCAATAATGAATTTATTTGAAGATAATGTTTGAAATTAAAAATAATGAATTGTCATCAAATAAAAGTGAGGCTACGCAACTAAATTCAAGTCATGATGATAAACTGCTTTTAGAAAAAGCAAAGAAAGCTCTTGCAATACAAAGTAGAATCGAAAAGAATTTATCAATATTACATTCAAAAGCTGATGTTAACGAACTAATTATAAAGACAACTGAAAATGGGCATTTGAATTTGGAAAATAATTACACTCTTGTTTCGTCTAAACCCACATCAAATAGTGAGCATAAATTTTCTTGCATCGAAGCTTTAAATGTGAAAGAACCTAAGTTAAACTCAATTGCTCAAAAGAGATGTACAGAATTTACTGATCCACGATTAATTATCAAACAGAAATCCAAAAAAGCTTTAAGATTTATTAGGAAAGGAGTATTTTCTAGAGCAGAGATTGAACTAAATGATCCTGATCTTGTTTCTAGGAAAAAAAGGAGGCAAGTAGAAGAGTTATTTTTTTTGAATGATGAAAGTGTTTTTTCTAAAGTTCTAATTCCGGAACTTGAGCATTGGGATATGCCTTTTGTTAAGCCAAAGGAGAATGTTTCAGAAGATGAATTCCCATTTGAAATATTAGTTTCTAAGATAAGTAATCTAATTGAGCATCCTGTTCCTTTAGAACCTTACTTTGATCCTGACGAAAATGTTTCATCTGTTATTTTCCTAACAAAAAAGGAAAAAGCACGACTTCGTAGAATGAATCGACAAGAAAAAGAAATGGAAAGGCAAGATCGAATTCGAATGGGTATTGAATCTCCTCTTAGACCCATACTTAAACTCTCAAATTTACATAACATTTTAAACGAAAAAGTAGTCGCTGAACCTTCAAATATTGAGCTTGAAATAAAGAAACAGAAAGAAGAGAGGATAAAGCTGCATGAAGATAGAAATGCGCCATTAAAGCATAATCAGGAAGATAAGTGTAAAAAGAAAGAAAATAAATGGAAGTTGGATCAAAATAATCCAATAGTGCATGCTGCAATATTTAAAATTGGTAGTCTTAAGAACAAAAGGTATATTTTCAAGATTGATAGAAATGCACATGACTGCCATTTAACAGGCTGTTGTGTTATTAGTTCTATTGACCCGTGCATTATTTTAGTGGAAGGCTCAAAAAAATCGATAAAGTTCTATAAAAACTTACTTCTAAATCGCATTAAATGGGATCAACCAATTGAAACAACAACTAGCTGTAGTTTAATATGGGAAGGCGTAAGGCCTTCAAGGATTTTTTTTAGATGGAAGATTTACTATTGCCATTCAAAAGAAGATGCATACAGATTTTTTTTAGATAATAACTCTCTTGATCTCTGGAATATTTCTCAAAATTAGAATAGCCATTTTAATGTCAAAAGCTGTTAGATACCGCCGATTTTTATTATTTCATTCTACTTTCATAAACTATGTTAATTTCAAATCTTTGTGGAAAGTTTGGATGGATAGCGTATCATGAATATTTATTTACCAAAGAACGTCTTCACAAGTCTCTATTGCCTGCCTTATCAGCTAATCCACGCCACGTTGCAGTTGTAAACCAATTTGATTCAAGTAAGGCACACCTGATAGAAATAAACGGGAAAATCTATAAAAGGTGGGTATTTCCCTTTACATACTATTTGACTTACGATAATAAATTCAATTTATTAGAAAATGAGCCATTGATTGTTCCTGAAAAATGTATATATTTTATGGACGCAGCAAGTATCATTGTAAGCTATTTATTAGATATTGACAGGTTTTCTACAGTATTGGATCTGTGCTCCGCTCCTGGAGGTAAAGCTTTAATCATTATTAAAAGAATCTTAGAAGACATTAACAAACATGGTGAGAAAGATAAAATGTGTCATATAACTTGTAACGAATATGATAAAGGTCGGTTCAGCAGACTTAATAAAGTTTTGCAAAGCCATATTGGTAGCTTTGATCTAAATAGAGTAAATGCAGTTACTATTTCAAATGATGCGACAAGTCCTTCGCTATTGTATTCACTACGTAAGCAAAGCCGATTTTTGAAAATTTTGGTCGACGCTCCTTGCTCATCGGACCGTCACTTGATTCTATCAAATGATTTTAAACATTGGTCGATAAAGCTTGCAAAAAGAAATTCCGAACGTCAAGCTGAAATAATAAATAATGCGATAGGACTGTTGCAAGACAACGGAATAATCTTATATTGTACGTGCACTTTAAATGAAATTGAAAATGACTACACTGTGGAACGCATATGCAATAATTTAGAGATCAGTACGAATGACTGTTTTAAGTTAATGTTAAATATTATAAAAGAGTTTAATAACAGGTATGACCAAGTAAAAATAATCTTAAAACCTATTAGAAATGAATTAAAGAAAGAGGAGTTTGATGAAAAATCTAATGAAAAATTGTGTTTTAACATAGAAGGAAATGAGAAGAATATCATAGTTTTTGAGTATACAAAATTTGGCTCTTACATCCTTCCAGATTCAAATAATGGAATTGGGCCTCTTTATCTAGCGTTCATTAAAAAAAAAAAAATAAACACAAAGTAGTTTTACAAACTCTTTTTATTTGCTTTTCTACTGCTTTTCCCTTCGTGTATTTGTCCATTGGCCGAATTGATTTCCGTGTGCTCAGTTAAACTCTGATCTGTAGTCAATACAGAATAAGTAATAAATCCTATTGCGATTAACCACCAATATTTCCTTAAAAATGATGGTTCGGTTTTAGTAGTTTTTTGAGTCTCAATTTCGCTAGTAGCCGAAGTAGCAGGATCAACATCGGATATTGTATTCATATCAATTACTTTAACTTCTTTAAAAACGTATTCACTATCTCTAATTTGTTCGCTTTCAATCATGTTTACACCTACTATCATGCCATTATTCATTGTAACGTAAAGCGCAATATTTGAAGTTAGCTTGGATGTCGCTATGCTGTTAGACTCAGGAATAATTACTTTTACATGATCATTTTGCTAAAATAATGATGCAATTGTTTAGTTATTGATGACAAAACTTACTGAAGCACATTTAAAGTCCTTTTTTAAAAAAGGTGTAAAATCGTCGGAGTTCTTTACGGGTAATTTTTCTTTCAAAACTTTCTCATTACAGTATAGATGTACCTCCAAGTATTTATCAGCTGTCGAGAGACAGATACAAGTCAAAATTGAGAAAGCAAGTATTGCAATTTTATAATTGTACATCTTATTTCATAAAACGAAAAAAAAAGATACCGCGGTTATAAATTCAGGGATTAAAATAACTCAATATATGTATTCTCTATCAAGCAGAACTACAAGAGTATGAAATGTACTCATATTAAGACTCAAAATTAATTAAATGAATTCGTAGAGGGCCTCATTATGTTTAATTTTCCCTATTGATGCGAGAATAAGGCCGTAAAATAATGGATTTGGGCTCATTGGCCTTGAAGTGAACTCAGGGTGATATTGAGCAGCAATGAAAAATGGATGGGATGGTAACTCTAGAATTTCATTCTTGCTAACATCCACGTCCTTTCCAACAAACTTCATGCCATTTTTCTCCATCAGAGGCACAAATTCAGGATTTATTTCGTAACGGTGTCGGTGCCTTTCCCTAATAGTGTAAATCTCTTCACCCGTCTCTGTACAAAGAGTTGTAAATGATTGGAATTTACATGAGTTATAGATTCTATAGGCGAGTGAGTTCTTATCGTGTATCATAGTGTTCCAACCTCCTAACCTCATTGTACCACCTTTATCACTACTAGTAAATTCGCTCATGGTAACGACAACATGAACGGACCTGGATGAAAGTTCAATATCTGTATTAGGGCTAAGTATTTCCTCGCCAACGCTCAACGTACCATTGCTGGCGTGAGCAAGGTTCAACTCATCCATACTAGAGATTGGCTTTAAGTCTAAAACTAAATCATCTTCGAACTCTTGTGATGTTGCAAGCGGTAATTTTAAAACATTTTTGCAAAACTCGACTACTGACAGCTGCATTCCAAGACAAATACCTAAGAAAGGAATATTATTTACTCGAGAATAATTAATTGCCTCGATCTTTCCGTTTATTCCTCTTTTTCCAAATCCTCCAGGAACAAGAATGCCATTGACAGATTTTAATAAATCCCAAGTAGATTTCGAGGTTTTTAAAGCTGAATTATTCGATATAATTTCCGTCTCTGCCTCTAATTGAGTGGCTTCAATCCAAACAACTTCTAATTGAATCTTAACATGTAATGCCGCATGCTTAAGAGCTTCAATTACACTTAGGTAAGTGTCATCAGATGCAATATACTTTCCTACAATTCCAATTCGTGACTTTCCATTTATAAATGGATTCGGCATGCCAGAGGGGATGCTTTCCCCACGGTGAAGTTTATCAGTTAATATTGATAAATCTATAATATTAAACCAATCAGCTAATAGCTTTCCTGGTTCTCGTATAGATAAACCAAGACGCCTGCACACCTTGTCCGCAAGTTCTTGAGATTCTAACAATTTTACTACAGCGCTTGGATGTTCGACTGTGTGTACCGAAATAATATGCTCTTTTTTCACTTGAGTAAATACCTTTAACTGTTCTCTGCATATATCATCAATAGGAACTTCGCACCTTCCAAACAAAAAATCTGGCTTTAATCCGACTTCTCGTAATCTAGATACGCTATGTTGAGTTGGCTTCTTTTTTAGTTGATTTCCAACATAGGGCAAATAGCATACATGAATAAATGCAATATTTTCAGAACCAATATTAAATATAAATTGTTGTAATGCTTCTAAATAAACAGAACTTTCAATATCTCCTACAGTTCCACCAACTTCTATCATACAAATATCTGGTAAAATGTAATTATCAGAACTATCATAATATCCTGAAATGCCAGCAAGCTTTATTCGTTCTTGAATATAATCAGTCAAATGCGGCACAACTTGAACAGTCTTTCCTAAGTACTCTCCCCTTCTTTCGCGACTAATAACTTCAGAGAAAACCTTCCCTGTTGTAATAGAATTGATATTGGTCAAATTTAATCCCAAGAACCTTTCATAATTTCCCAAATCCAAATCGACTTCCTCTCCATCATCTAATACAAAAACCTCACCATGCTCAAAGGGAGACATAGTCCCTGCGTCAATATTCAAATAAGGATCTATTTTTATCGCTGTTACATTATATCCTCTGCTTTTAAGGCATAAGCCAAGCGAGCTTATAGCTATTCCTTTACCTAGTCCGCTCAAAGTACCACCTGTAACAACAATATATTTTATCACTCGATCATCTGCTAAATGATTTACAGAGCTAGTTGTTAGTTTTGGTGACTTAATACGGCCTGATTCTTGTTTTGATTTAACTATCATACTCAAAAATTTATAGCTTAAATATATTACGGTAACCAGTATTTTGAACTGATTTGACTGATTTTAGAAGTTTTTTTTTGCGGTTATAAATTGCCAAATTTAATGGATAAGCAAGGCGCTTAACTAGTTATAATCTAATGTCTTAAGTTACTTTACAAGCAATGCTTGATAAGCTCGAGAATATGATTTCCTATCGAATATTTCTTGATTCTCCTTGAATTCAATTAATTAAGCGAGCTCCAAAAAAAGAGAATCGTCTTGTGTTAACTTTGCATAATTTTACGTTCGCATAAAATTATATTTTTTTACATTAAAAAATTTAATTCTTGTTAATTATTAAAATGCTGAACTGAACCACTAATATTTTTTAGTTAGTATCCAAACTCACAAAGCATACTTATAATGAAATAATTATATAATATATATACATTTCAGAAAATTTAAAAATACTTCGAGGGTAATATGTAATGTAGCGTTTTGAAAGTTTTGATAGATTGTTATATTAAGGGTAAGCTTGTGTTTGTTAAATATCTGACACTCCATATCAGCAATCAAGTATATAATTTTAGTAATAAGCAAACTACAAAACATTAGACTTTGAGATATACTCGAAATTTAATGAAAAAAGTTATTCATTATCAAACTCTTAATGATGCCAACAAAACATTCTATACTACCAAATTACTGTCTTTAGAAACAAATATAAGGAAATAGACATTTATAATCAACTTAAAAATATACCAAATTTAATTAGTAATTTATTATCTTTGAAATCTAAGAAATTCTATGACACGAAATAAAAGCTTAGGCAATTCTGTACTTAAATATCAAACGAGTTAAAGAAACAAAATCTCACATATCTAAAGAAATGAAATTTTTTAGTCGGTTATACCAATTTATTGTTCTTGGGTTTAAACCTTCAACTAATAAATTACTTGTGTGTAAAAAACGTATGACTTTGATACACATTTTATGATGATGATATATTAATTGAAAACTATTGAACAGCTTTATCCCAAAGAGAGTGAGCTTGGTCTTTTTTTTTGAATATCTTGATCTCGGATCAATTTTCAAAATTTCTACAATGAAATTGCGTAATTTATTGAAATTTCTATACGAATCCCCGTCATCAAAAAATTGGATATTTGTTTCTATTTTTTTTAATTTAGAAATACCTAATATATCTAAAAAAGATGCAAATGAAAAGTAAATGCATAAATTTATTATTCCCGAATTTTTTTCAGGTTTTACCCAATTTGGTGTATGAATCACATTCCTAGAAATTGAGTAATTTAGAGAATATGGAAAAATCTCAACAATAGGTGTACCATCGATAATATCAACACCTCCAACTTGAATTTTCATACCAAATAAATCAATATTCACAATATTACAAATAGTTAACCCAATTGGAACTGGTCTATGAGGAGATCTGGTAGCTAGACATCCTCTTTTTTCCCCACTATCTATTTTCGGAGGAGTTACTTTTGCATTCTGATGAACAAAATATGCATTTGTATTATTAATATATAAAAAATTTTTCTTTTGAGAGTTTTTTATTTTGTTCAAATTAAAAATAAATATTAGGATAGTATGTGAATGTTCTTCAAGATCTTTTAATTTGTCTCTACATACAATATTGGTATTCAATTCAATTGTTGCTAAGCTGGATAGGCCATATTTACCTTGTCTAGGAGTACCCCATTTTTCATTATAGCAACTATTAACTCTTCCAATGATTGGAATTTCAATCATTTTATTCGCTTTTAAGGTGATTTTTTTTTTTTTTACACCCGTTGTCCATTATTTCAAGATTACTAATATTGCTAAATTGCGCCCAAAATAAATAATGGAAATTTCAAATGAAATAGAATTTGAAAAAAAATTGCAACTAAAAAGATGTAGAGAAAGTAGAGAGTCGATAATAAAGGACATAGGCTACTCTGACGAGTTCAACCCATTTGGTGATAATAATTTATCCCTTCCATTTATTTGGGAAAAGAAGTTTGAGCAAGAAAAGAAAGGCAGTTCTTTCAAACAAAAATGTAATGCTTATCCTTGGTACCAATTTGGAGTTTGTCCAATAAATACTGCCGAGATTATTGAAATAAAAAAGAGAAGAGAAAACTTTGAGGAAAAACTGCAAACTAGAAATGTTTCTAATAATCACTTTGATTATGGCAAATGGATTGAAAATGAAAAAAATTTTGAAAAACTACAATTACAAAGCTCATCAATTATCAGAATAAGGGAACATAGGGAAAATTTATTTGATACTTTCTTCTGGAAACTTTTAATTTATTCATATTTTAAATTAAATTCAACATTATCGTCAATGCCATCATTAATCAAAACAGGACTATCCGCCTCTATCTCCTATTTGATTTCTCTAAAAGATAAAAAATTATTCAAATTACTTGATGAAGTCTTTATAACTCATCCAAATGAGTCTAACGATTGTATTTCGCTTTTATATCAGATAGTTAGTAAGCACAAGCAGCTAAGTAACACGAATACAGATCTTTTGTTAATTCCTGAGTGGCAAGATATACTAGATGGTTTAGAGATATTATTAAAAGCAAAAATAGATGAACTTAATAAAAATGCTAATTTTTATCAAAGTGACGATCGGGAAATCAATGAAATATTGAATAACAAAGAAATCAATGAATTAAAAGATATTATGTTTCAGTCTCAGGAATTAGCAGATGAAGATTATTGGAAAAGAGTCGCTGTTATCACAAAAGTTAGAATATGTAAATTAAATGTTGAGATTGTAGAAAAAACTTATTATGAATGTTTTGAAAAATGGGCGAGCTTACTTATTTCCAAGTACAATATCATTATTCAAGATGATAATAACTGCGCAAATGAGAAAATTATCAATTCTGCTGATCGTATCTCAAATACAGAAGAAATATATAACCAATATGACGATTATGAAAAAGTTGATCAACTTATTGATCTACCTTTAATAGAGTTTTCCCAATCAAACGAAAGATACTTTAGTAACAGATCAGGATACCAAATAACAGAGCTAATATTACCATGCGTATACTCGATGATAAAAGCAAGATACTATTGGAACCAATATAATAAAAACTACTATTCCAATGAAACTCTTCCTCCAAAAATTATTCAAGGATACAAGTTTAAAATTAAATATCCTCTCTTAGGCAAAGCAGAAAATTCGGGTATTATTCCTAGATGGTATATCACTACAAAAGATAAATATCTTAAGAAAAATAAGTTACTAGTAACGAACGAAGAGGTCTTACTTAAAGTTCACGAGGATATATTATTTTGTGAAAATGAAATTTCTGTCATGAATAAATTATTGATCATTACATGCGATCATAAAATTTATAAAGATGTTGGGTTTTCAATCATTGATAAAGAGTGGGATTTAAATCCTAGAAGCGGGTTTAAAAGCTATTTCGAGAACTCTACCCTATACCTGAATTTCAATTTTAAGCAGACAAAATATAAAAGATAACTATATTAGAATAAACATTGTTTTATATTTACAACATTGATTTTATTTTCCAAATCTTGCTTTGGAAACTATCTCTATCTATTTTGCCTAGTACTTTAGTTAGAAGCAATTTAAATTCCTCGTATTTATTAATATCTAATCCATTTTCCAGTAATAATAATAAATACTCAAGCATAAAGTCGATAATAATTATTAATTCACAAGAATCTGGATTTGTTTCTTTATTAATCGCGAGCTCGAAACAACGATTAATGTCTTTAATTTGAAAATCATCATTATTATTTTTAGATAAATAAACTTTCGTCCTCCTTAATACCTTTGGTAGCAATCTATTCAATAAATCATGGTCAAAAATTGTCTGATTATTTGGCTTCATTCCAAACAAAATTACTTCTATGATAATTTTAATTAATCTTGGTAATTCTTGTTGAAAAGATGAAATTATATTAACTCCCATTATATTGTTAAGTGAATTGACTAGCTTGATTTTTTGATTTTCATCTTTTATGTATTCTTTCCAAATCAAATAATTGCTCATTATGAATAATGTATTGGCCATTAACTCTTTTATTGGAAATTCCTCCTTTACCAGAATAGACTGAAATGTATTTGTAAACTTATCTAAATATTCAATTGCCCTGAAAAATAGATTTTCTGTTTGCTCATCACTGAATATTTCATTTATTACTTTAAATTTACTTGTTCCTAATTTGGTTAATGAAAAGTACAAATGTATTGATATTTCTGAAAAGTATGCGATATTTTCTATCAATAGCGTATTCATGAAACTGTTATCAAGTATTTTTGTTATTTCATCTATTTTTTCTAAAGTATAGTTTAATTTATTATTTATTATTCCCAAATTAGTCCCAATTTTTTTCAAAATAATTGATGCAACGTTATTGAGAAAAACTCCAGTGTCCTTAGGGTTTCCTGTGGAACCAATAATATTGAAGAGTTTAATAGTCTCGTACTCTAATGTATTGACAAATATTAAATTGGAATTGATGTCGTCATTTAATGATTCAGAGATGTTTGAATTATAGTATTTATTAATTGGGATATCTGGAAAAGATATTAAAATAGTGTTCCATAGTTTTTCTCCAATAATATTAGAAATTCTTGAAAGTATGCTATTTACAGATTCGCAAATTTCTATATTTGATTTATTGCGTTCGGCAAAATCAATCAATGAGTGAATGTTAGAAGTACCAAAATTTTTTAGGAAGTTAGAGCAATCAGTAAATATATTTAAATAGTTATTAATCAGGTTTAGTTTCTTTTCAGGATTCCCAAGGTTTCCTAATGAAGAGTTAATGGCTGTATTCAATATAAATGATGTATTATTCAATTGATTAAACGACCCTTGTTTCTCTTCAGTTTCAAAATAAGTATTTAATGTCAAGCCTTTTTCCATTATAAGGAAAATAATCTTCTCATATTTAGAAATTTCATAATTTGAAAGAATATTTGATTTATCGAAGATCTGTAGGTCCTTGATAATAATATTAATAACAATTAGAATTATATTATAAATAATATTATAGCTAAATTTTGCATTATATTCTCTTCCTTGCAATGAAAAAATATTTATTAAGGAGATAATTATACGTTCATAATTCGCTGCTATTTCCATTTCAACGTAATATGTAATCCATCTGAAGAAAAAATAAAAAAGAGTAAACTTTTTGTTTGTTGATTTTCTTAAAAAATTACAAAATCTTTCCCAAAAATTTATAGAAAAGTCTAATTGAATTTGTTCACTCGAAAACATATTAATAAATAGGTGATCTGAAATAAAGGGCTTAATATATTCTTTTAAAGAAATTAAATCTGATCCACAAGTTTCAAAAATTATTTCTGACTCTGGAAGATTAAAAATGTAATTTCTATCATCTGTTGGGTCAACATAATAAAAATTTTTCTTTTCAGAGCAAGATAAAACTTGTAAATTTACTTGTTCTTTATTCGACAGCCTTTCAAAAAAATTTATTTTTTGATCACTTTTTGATGAAATTGAGTTTAAAATAGTTGGAAAAGCTTCTGAATTGTGAATATGGCTTTCATTAACTAAATTAGTTGAACTTTCAATAAATTTAGTATTAGAATTTAGTCTCATACTTAAATTAGAATCTCCATTCTTATTTTTGATAGGCAATAAACGATTAATACTAGTATTTTCAGTCGCTTCAACACCAACTGAGCCTTTATTTTGTGTTTCAATTTGCTTGTAAAGTCCAATATTCGACAAAGAATTTCTGTTTGATTGTGTTGACTCATTATTTGGTGTTGAATTGGCTGAGTTTGGAGGAGGATGCGTGGCTTTAATAGATAATGAAAGAGCTTTTGAATGAATATTTTTGTCGCTTGTAGTGTTTGTATTGATTATTGTAGATGATTTAATTCCCAATTTTCTTTCTGTTTCAATGATCAGTTTTTGTTTGCTAATATGTAGTCCAAATATTATCTTCTGTAGAATTGAACTAATTTCTTCTCCAAAACATGGATTTTTAAGCTTTATAAGTAAAACGCAAGCAGAAGATCTAACATGTATTGAAGCGTCATCAAAACAGGAAGGAATAACATTAATCAATTGTTTTAAACCTTTTGAATGCCTTTCCATAATATTATTCTTTTCAATGATTTCATCTATTAAACTGTTACAAATAGAGATAGCTGAGCATTTTGCAGTGGTAACTTTCTCTTTATAACCGTACTGGCACAAATCATCAAAAATTTGGTCCAAGTTTAATGAAAATTTTAAAACAGTATTTATAAAGTTTATTGACTCTGTACACACAATTTTATTCTGATCCTTAATTTTAATCATTATTTGTGTTGTTAAAGGACGAACTATTGATGCGATTTTTTCTCTGAGGCATTTTATAAGATTTGAGCAAAGTCTAATAACAGATAAAATCAAAGCAGTATTTCCCTCACATTTGATTATTCTTTGTAAAATATTGAACAAATTCTGATAATCACTAATAGTTGGAAAAAAATTCTTTTTGTTGGAGTGAGTAATATTGGACTTAACATCATTTTGATTGATAAATAACTTCTTGTGAGTCTCACATAACTTACAGAAATTGTCAATTATCATTTTTCTTTCATTCCACTTAAGTTCTTTATCAGAAATAACATCAAGCCAGTTAGAGGGAAGCATTTTCATTACATCTACAGGTTCAATCAAATCAAAGCTATCAATTGAGCTCTCGTTATTGTTAACAGCTACAGAATTATTCATTATACTTGAATGAAATCTAACTTTTATTTTGTCAACAAAATGATTTCTGATTGGTTTCTTTTTTTTTTCTTCCGTTTCAATTGATCGCTTTTGCACCTCCTTTAATTGTAAAGGTGTTAACAAAGAAGATATTGATTCCATTAAAGATGAATCCTGATTAATCATAGAAAGGATTTCATAAATGCACTCCTTCGTACTTTTGTCGCTGCAATCAGCAACCAAAGGAACTATAACCTTCAACCATTTTGCAATAGGAGAAAACTCAATTCCATAGTTATCAATAAAGCTAGAAAATAATTTTACAATCCCAAAAATTTGCTTTATTACAATTCCTTTTGATTTCTTATTATTATTAATGAAATCTATCATCTCATCCCACAAATAATCTGTCTTATTTAAATTACCATTTTCAATTAATAATGACTGTTCAAAGAATGAAAATGTTAAATTCATTGACGAGCTTGATGTCTTTGGATTAATCAGTGTCTTCTTAATTAGCATTTCAGAAATGCTGTCTCTCCAAATAGTTGGTAAATTATTGATTTTCAACCCAAATTGCTCAATATATAGTGTCAAAAATTGTATTCCTAAATTTTGTGATGAAATATTCTTATCATTAACAATACTTTTAATAAATAGGTTTTCAACATCACTAATATTTACTGATTCTATTTCTTTCATTCCTTTTTTGTAACCATACATTCTCATTTGCCACTCACTACTAGTAATCAGAGAATCTAAAGGAATTGACGATAATTCAATGCCATTAAAGATGTCACTATTCTCAGAGGAATACTCTGGAATCTCACAATTAGAATTAGAATCAAGTACCATCGGAATAATTTCTCCATCACTCTTCATTTTTGCATAATTAAAATGTAATTTATTATTAAAGTGAGCTATACCCGCTTCAATGCACAACAGTGGGGAAAATCAGTTAAAATCAATTTGATCGGCAATCTGATTTTACAAATTATAGATTATTTTTCATAAAAATTAATTAGTGTAAACATCAAACAAACGAACAAGGAATTGATTAATAATCCTGAATAATAAAATCTATTCTATTGCTTACTAATGCGCATTATATTCCTCAACGAAATTAAAACTACTAATATGCATAAAATCCTGTTTTTTTTGGTTGAGAACCTGGAGTTGGGCCCCTTGCAGGAATACCATAAGGATATGCAACAAATGGATTGCAAGGCGAATACATACTAGAACCGCTAACTGGATTAAATTGTGCAAGGTGGTATGGCGCATTGACAATAACTGTTTGGTCCGTTGGAGATATATACGGGTTAAGTGGTTGCCCATTGTGGAAACGGTGTGGTTCTGGAAGATTCTGAGTGTTTTGGGGTCCTTCCTTATCTGACTTTTGTGTAACAAAATCTTCAGGGAGGGGTGGAATTACGCATGGAACTCCTGCCAGGCTCGCAAATGGGTATCCTGGCATTACTCTGCAATCCACTGGCACAAAAGTTTTAGGTTGAGCATATAATGTTGGAATTGAAGGGGCGCCTGAAACAGGTAAAATACTTGATGAAGCAGGAATGGTTGGAACGCTAGGTTGGCCACTGTCCATTTTTAATTTTTTTTTTTTTGCAATAAAGAGATGTTTTTGATTGATGCTTTGAAAATTGATTTTTGCTCCGTTGCCTTTGATAGCATGCTTCTTCACACAAGAAGACAATACATCTACAACTCTCGCGCGCACAAAATCTATGAATTTAATATTTATGAGCCAAAGTAAATTAAACTAATGAAAATTTGTAGTATTAAATAAAATAATCTATCCCTAGCTTTATGTTTTTGCTAAGATTAAATAATGCATATTGCGCCTATTATAATTATGACTGTACAAGTTATTCCCAAAGTTACATATATGATATTCTTCATATTGCTCCGTGGATTTTCAATTCTGTCATTTATCGTTATTTCTGGTTGAAATGGTATATCTTCATCCCCTTCTTGTGAATTGTCCTCGGTATTCCCTTCCTCCACGTTATTTGAAGTTAACTACAGAATTATTGTAATCGGGATTATTAAAATTACTGACTTACCTCTTCTTCCGCTGAAACTCCCAGCGAACGTTTTAATCTTTCCACCAAACCTGAGGATCTTTTTTCATCTGATGGTGCATCAATTATTTCCTCTTCTTTTTTTGTCTGAATTTTAATAGCTTCATTCGTATTTTTATGGTTATGTAAATTTTCTTTTTTATCGCCTTCACTTTCTCCCAAATCTTTGACATTCTCGATTTGGTATGCAGTGTTTCCATTAGAATGCTGCTGAATATCGTCTATAAAAGATAATGGTCCATTCATTTTATTTGATTGAACTTCTGTATTTTCTTCATTGTTTGATGGGCCTTGTGTTTCCGCAGCAAATTCCCTTTAAACGAAGTCAATAAATCTAGTTTCACTTCTAAGCAACTTACCTAAAATTTTGGAGTTCATTTGAAACAGCCTTTTCAATTTCTCTTTTCCTCTCTTCAATACTTTCACTCTGAAAAACATTAATTGAACATTTGTGTAATTTATACTTACTTGAATTTTCCTCCATTTTTGATTATGTAGATCTGCCTGATTTAATGCGCAAGTTATTTTTATACAAGAATTATATTGCTTTGGGAAGCATTTAGGGCTTTTACAGATATACTTTGCCTTAATTGAGCTTATAACCCCTGATATTCCATTACTTTTAAATATGCCAATAGGAACTGAGATAGAATTGGATCTAAAAAGTTGTTCAAACCTCAAAAAGTGGCTAAATAATACTTACGTTACTAATTTTTGTCTGGTAGTTAGCCTTCCAATGAAATTAGATGGCTTTCTGCATATCTCTTCACTATCAAGTTTTGAATCAACCATGAATTGAAATGCCGCAAACTTATTTTTCTTAAACCCTACTCTTGAACGATTTTTAACATTATAATATTGCAAGAAAATGTGAACAGTAAGAGGTACAAATCCATCAATAACCTATTAATGTATGATAAAAATAATATATTTCCCTTTAACTTACTGTGCATTTGTTTAATCTTTCGTTTAGTATGCTCCCAGAGGCTTCCCATTCTATAATGGTTCCTTTTGAAATTTGTGCGCTTTTCAATTTTTGATTAACTGTACTTTTATCAAATTCTTTTGAAGATAAATTTAATTTATTAGGTCCATTCTTATCACGAAACTTATTTTTCAAACTATTTAAATTGAAAGAAAACCTATTCGTTTTTTTAAATTGTGTTGCCTGATTTTCGTCTGGTTTATTTTTTTTTTTCTTGCTAAAAATTCTGCCAAATAAACCTTTTGAACGTGATTTATTAGATTTAGGTAAATTACTTAGATTCTCATTTTCCTCTTCAGATTCAGATTCTGTCATTTGAGAAACGAGTTCTAATAAAGAATATTCTGATTTGCCATTTAAGTTTGAAGTGCTCATTGAAATATGTTTACTAGGGTAACCTCTATTTATGCCAGCAGCATTTTCTCTATCACTATCATCATCATCATCATCATCATCATCATCATCATCATCATTATCATCATAGTCTTGACTGCCCTCAGAATCATCTGTTTTTTGTTCATCATTTTCAGACATATCTGAACTTTCATCCATAAATACACTTGAATTTAAAATCTCTTGTCCACTTTTTGAAGTTTTAAGAAAACCTTGAAAGAGTGTAAGTTCATTTGGGATTGTCGGAATCGCTGAACAGTATGCCATTGATGATTCAGATACATTAGTTTTCTTACATTTTGTACAACGAGTCACCGAATAACATTCGCCATCACCTGAGCTAGCATAGCCTTTACCATCTTTGCAGCCTAATAATGAACAAAAAGAATCTGTGTAGCTAGATTTCCGAAAGACCAGCCCTATAGACTTTCTCTTTCTTTTGGTTCCATTTATAGCTGCTACTAAATAAATATAACAAAAAAGTAGTTTTATGCTTACAAAAAATTTCATTAATTGCTAATGCACTAAGCAACTAAGATCCTAACTGATGAACACACAAGCGTGCAGATAGAATTATTACACACTTTTAAATATTCTATCTTATTGAAGTGATATAAACTTATTATTCCAAAAAGCTGACAAATTGTCCATTTATGAAATAATAAATTCAATATTCAAGCTGCAACTATTGTATCTGCAATTAACTTCGATTTTTCCACTCCACACAACATTTCTACAAGCTTTAAACCAAATAAAACAGAAGTTCCTGGTCCCTGTGAGGTTACCACATTAGAGCTCACGCAAACTGCTGCATTTGAGCTGTCTGGCCTATTAAGTTCGTTCATCATAGATGGATAACTAACTGCCTTTTCAACGTCTGAAAGTAGACCATTTTTCTCAAATACAATAACAGGAGAAGCACAAATAGAAGCTATTATTCCACCTTTTTTTTTCGTTTCACGCAATATTTTCAATAAATTTTGATCACTCCCAAGCTTAATTGCGCAATCCATTCCGCCAGGGCACATGACTAAATCGTAATCTTCAGACAATACCTCATCCAACAACTTGTCACCCATAATAGTTATCCCGTGTGCTCCCATAACTCTTTTGCAATCTCCTGAAACTGCTATTGTAACATTCAGGTCCGCCCTTCTCAGAATATCAACTGGAGTTACGAATTCAATTTCTTCGAATCCGTTTGCGAGAGCAACTAAAACCTTTTTTGGCATTGTGATTTATTCGAGTGAAATAGCAATAATAAATAGACTACTGAGAGTTTGATGAAGCTCAGAGCGGCCAAAAAGAAGTTTTTTAAAGATTGAGTTGGCGGAAAAAAAAAATCAATAAACTTCCCATAAATATAATCTAGGTTAAATAAAAATAATTGGGTATCGCAAAGACCAAATTATAGTAAATTACATATTCAATGGCAACAAACAGATTTACAGACAGCTAGTTGGACAGTGAATCAGAGGCGTGGTAATTTAAACACATACAAAAGATTTGCTTAATCTAAAAGTCAAAATTGGAATTTAGCATTTTCCTCGAACTTTGAACCATTGCACTTCTCTAAAAAACTTAATATTAAAAAAAAATTTAAGGCGGCAATATACGTCTCAAATGTACTCACATGGTCGAGACGTAGACGTGCCGTTTCCATATAGTTTATTTAAACTTTAATACTGTTTATACCTATTTAACTGGGTGAATATTTTTGTGAGGTAATGCTGTTTTTGCTTTTCGCACGTGATAAGTATTAATATTACCATATTCGTTGTGAGCTCAACAAATTTATATAAATCATGTCAGGAGTTAGTCGTAGAGCAGTAATTACAGATCCAAATGGTGTATATGAGGGCGATGTTAACGAAAAGGGCCTCAAACATGGAAATGGAGTTTATAAAGTCAATACTGGAGATGTTTATGAAGGTGAGTATTCCAACGGTCTTAAGAACGGCTATGGGGTTTATACATGGGCGAATGGAGATAAATTTGAAGGCTATTACAAAGATGATATAAAATGGGGTCATGGGATCTATAGATGGTCTAATGGCGAAGTCTTTGAGGGAGAGTATGTAAGAGGCGTTAAGTGTGGTCATGGAATATATACCTGGCCAAATGGTGACAGATTTGAGGGTGAATACAAAGATGGAGTTAAGGAAGGGTTTGGTGTTTACAAGCTTGCAACTGGAAGAATATATGAAGGCCAGTACTCGAGAGACATGAGAAACGGACAAGGTACATCCAGATATACGGATGGATCAGTGTACACAGGAGAATGGTTTGACGGTAAAGAGCATGGCCATGGTCTCTTGAAGTTCAGTGACAGTAGTTCATATGAGGGAGATTTCCAGAATGGCGCACCCAATGGGCAGGGAAAGTATACTTATTCAAATGGAAACTACTATGTTGGTGGATTCAAAAATGGTCTCACAGATGGGCCAGGCTCACTAACATTTGCAGAGGATAATCGCGTGCTAAAGGCAAATTGGAAAGATGGCCAGGTCGATGGTGATGCTGCAATTATTTACCCTGATGGTGGAAAGTACACTGGAGAAGTTGTAAATGGGATAAGACAGGGTAAAGGTATCATGACAGAGTCTAATGGTGATATTTTTGATGGCGAATTTTTTAGGGATTTCCGTCATGGTGAAGGAATACTTACTGTAAATGGCAAGCAAAAGAGAGTCAAATATAATATGGGTAAAAAGGTTGGATTATGTTCTTGCTAGTCTAACAAGTTCCACAGCAAACACTCAAATGTTCTTTCTACAAAACTTCAACTTTATTTACTCGAACTTCAAATTTTTTTTTAAATAAGTTACAATTTAGAGAAAAAGAATTGTTTATCGAATGTATAGAATATATTGCAGATAGTCAAGTGTGAATACACGTAATAATGATAATTTTTGGTATAGATGACTCTGTAACTTTCCGATCTCCCTCGAGTAACAACTTTTGTACTAGATAGTGTCTTGTGTATTTCTATTCCACTTTAAATAGTCCTACAATTCCCGAAAGAGAGGCTACGACAAAATTCACAAAGTATAAAGATAACAATGTTATCCCAAATATCTTGTTGTGATGCTTGAAGTATGTTGAATAGTATACCCACGCAGGAATAATAAACACAAATATCCCATCAAGTGTTCCCCCTGTGACCTGAATTAACTTGGCAACGGAGCTGAACCCGATTGCCATAATACCTGAGAATGTAAGGACAATAATTAAGTTCAATATTTTAACTAGCTTATCTTTTGACAAAAACATGAAATTTGAACGATTACATCGACATTTTTTCATACTAGAATCTGCCTGTTCATTATTTTTTTCTTTTTGTTCGTTAATTCCAAAATATGGAGTCAGATTAACAGTAGACGCCAGTGTAGATGTGCATTGATTGGAGTTCGTTTCTTCATCTGCTGTTAAATTTGGCTCTGAATTTTTAATAGAACTAGTTATCTCTATTTCGGATTTTCTTTTATCGATTAAACTACCAATTGACTTGAATAAAAACATAACAGTCGAGGAAAAACTATCTATTAATGGTATTATTTCCATACATACTGTGACAGTTAATGATAGTGTCAAATAGACCCTTACTAGAACAATTAAAGGGTCATTGTATGCAAAGTTGCTGATAATATTTGGTAATGTGTTCGACCTAAAGATTGAATATCCAGATATTCCAACCGAACAATTAAAAATAAAAATAGCAGATACAAATGTTATTACAATTCCTTTTATTTTCCTTGTTGACATATGATGAATATTTTTTGTTGTAGGGATTAATATCAAGTGGCAGAAATGAGAAAACAAAATAATATTTGAAACGCTTGTTATTTTCCAAAACTCCCTAATAGAGTTGTAATTAAATAGCTCTATTTTTCCTTCTCTGCAGAAGTTGGTGTTTGCAGCCATAATCCCACTTTGGCATTCTGGTGGTTGGTTTGAACTCAATCCAAAATAAATTATGATGATGGCAGTAGAAACAGATGAAAATACGGACAAAACTGATACCAATTTTACAGCAGAGAAATTATTCGGTATGCATAACAAAAAAACGATTACGCAAAAGAATATTATGCATCGATATCTTTCTGTAAAAAAAAGTGAAATAGAAAAAAACAGATTATAAAACAGCTTCGCCAGAGAAGATTTTTCAAGACCTGGATAACGAATTGATAACTTGGGCAGCTCTTGTTGAACAAGAATATTAATTGGGATAAGAAAATCTGAAAGAAAAATTAATAAGCAAGGAATAATGAACAAACAATCAAATAAAATGAGTACATCGCATAATACTGCGACTTTTGACGCTATCTTCACTCTTTTTTTGCTTCCAACTGAACTCAATTCGGCTTCAATTGGGGTATTTTCAATTTTTGCTTCACCAAGAATACTATAATACATTAATTCAGTAATATTAGAGACTTTGTAGTGTAATCCTCCCATTATTAAAAAATATATCGTTGTGCTGCATAAAATGCTCCAATATAACAATACAATTATTCCCAAAAACAGTCCAGTCTGTCGAAATGCCCATGGAAGAGTTAATACTCCCATGCCTGTAGCTGCGCTAATCAATAGGAAGCATATTGAAAAGAATGAATCTTTCCTAAGTATGCTCATTTTTATTCTTACTCATTTAGACAATAGTTAAAGCATTATTCCTTGGCGCAATAAACTTTTGCGACAGATAAAAAAATTTATAATAGAATCTAATTGCAATGAAACAAAACTAAAAATTAGCAATTAAATATTCACTAAACAAATTCATAGAGCATATATAATAAACCTTTGAGTTGTCTGCTAACGTCCACGATAATGTCTATTTGTTGAGTTTGTTGAATTTGAGTTACTAGAACTATACTTTGAATTTAAGTACCCTTTAAAATTTGCATAATCATAATTAGGCTCGTTTACAGGCATTTGTTGCATTAATTGATTTCCAGACAAGTTATTTTGTGAATAATAGTGAGAATTATTGAAGAAGCTGCTAGAGTGGTGATTGGCAAAATCCGAATTTGGATTATTCCTATGTCTCGGGTAATGCTTGTTATGAGATTCATAACCAGTTAGTATCCTATGTTTGCTTTGATAATAGTAATTTTTGTGACAAGAAGAAACTTGAACAGGTCTCCGTTGATCGGATTGTCTTTGTCGTTTTTGATCTGCTTGCCAATTGTAACCTCTCATTTTTTGTATATGTGACTGAGAAGTATCATCCAATTGGTTATCATGTTTGCTGAAATTTGAATCAGACTTAGGAACCCAAGGATCACTCTTTGGGGAAAGAGAGATAGAACTTGTAGCCTCCAAACACTTCTTCCTTGGAATTATAAGGAAATTTTGTTCATTAGCCTTATTAAAAGTTTCAGAATCAATGCTAGTTCCAAGTTTTCGTTCAGACTCCTGATATGTAGCCGGAATTGTCTCATTCAGTAATAACTTAAATTCAGTATTACAATTTTCATCGATGCTGTTTGTAATATGTTTATCACTAATTTCATCTGAAATTAAAGATTTTTTTCTTAATCTTTTTTTATTAGTTCTATTCCTGCCTTCAAATATATCATGATTTATTTCTTCAGTTTTAATAGAATCGCAGCTTTCACTATATTCTGCTAAAGACTTATTTTTTCTTTTATAGCTTCCCAATTCTGAAAGATTGTATTCATCATTTTCAAACAATTTTTTAGAGTCTACTTTTGAATCGAGAAATGGAAGCCCGCTATCCATAGGCAAATTCTGGGTATTATTAAAATTTATCTCATCTAGAATATTGGATTCATTGATAGTATCTATTTCATTATTATTAATTTCTGAATCTAACTTTTTCTCTTCAATTTCTGAAAAATTATTCAACTCTAACTGTTCGTTTAAATCGATTTTCTTAATATTTAGATCGCTGCTGTTAACATTTTTCGAAAGATTGTTATTGCTACTCTCAGTTGAAAAATCAACTTTATCAATCCTCTTGCTAGGCTCATCTACCTGTTCGCTAGAAGTGCTTGATAAGTTTAATTCTCCATTATTAAAGTCATCTATGGATTGTAAGACAGAATTATTCATCTCCATTGCAAAATCGTCTTTAATGGAAAATTCACTTTCAGCATTATTTCTCTCAGAACTTTGAACTTTGTTAGAATTCCGTGACGACCTTCTCAATTTATGTGTGATTTCAGCCTGGTCTGGATCTATTTGCTTCGTCCTATTACGAATATTGTTTTTGTTCATTTTACACTTTTTCGAAATTTTAATGACTTGAGTTGTTAAATTAGATTGTGCAACTTTAGGATACATAGGATGGTTAAAATTATTTGGATTTTCCAACCAAGAAAAGATTGGAAATAAATCTAAAATATCAATATTTGTTTGTTCATTAAATTCTTCCGTTATAATTTTAGAATTAACTGCCTTTAAATCAAAATTTGTTTCTTTTAGATAATTTGGTGCCAATGAAAAGTAATCTTCTTCAGGGAATAATTTAGAGTATGAAAATCTGCATTTACTCCAGCTGTCATCGCGTTTGCCTAACTTATAGTTAGCGCAATTCGAAATAAATAAAGAATTTGATAAATCAATGAATGGAGAATCCCAGTCAGATCTCGTCGCTGGAATTAATTCAATAGAATTTGTGTGAATGCTTGATATTGTGCCTTGACTCTTTTGAGTATTAGATAATGAAATAGGATTATTTGTATATTGATTATTAGAATATTTAATTGGCTGATTCTTTGAAATAATTGGAAAGATACCGTTGATCAATCTACCGATTAATTTAAAAACAATCGGAATATCTGTACCTGTAATAATTGACCTTCCTTCAAGCGGATGATTTTTTGAAGTAATTATGTTACTTTTGAAAATACATAATGGGAAACTTTGTGAATCTTTTAGATTTGAAAGTAACTCGTGATTTCCAGAAAAACCGTTGTTTTTTGATCTTGATTTCTCAAAGCTTTCAAAAAATCTATTTCTGAATAAAGGAATACTATTCAAATTTTGATATTCTAAGGGCCAGCATGAAGGGAAACTTTTGCTTAGGTTGCCTGAAGATAAGCTTGTATAGCTTAGCCTAAGCTCTTTGCTCCATTGACTCAAACTATCAATTAATGATTTGTTAAGCGAGCCATCAGGAATAGTAATATCATTAAAATCTTTTTTAACATCTTCGATCAAGTTTGTGCTTTGATTACTTATTTGTTTGGGGTTTATAGTCTGTATAGGTGAATTATTATTTATGCAAGTACTAAAATTTTTTTTCCGCCCTCTAAGTGAGCGATTATGAAAATCAGAAGATAAAACGGCTTGATTAGGTATGTTTGAATATAAATTTTCAGGAGGAATTCCAACAACCTCCTCTGCTGCGTCACAAGAACTATATAATTTGTCCCATGTGTTCATTGTACACACCCATTCTTCAGGTAAAGTATTAGGATTCATTCCTAACGGTAGCTTTCTCCATTTCTTACAAAGCTCGCATTGAGCCCAATCTACCAAATCTGAAGAGACTTCCATTATATACTTTCCATTATTTGTAATATTAAAAATGTTAAAGAAATTCAAGATAATGTTTAAAATTTAAGCGCTAATTTTGAACATTTGAAACGAGGGCAAATGATAATTTATTTTCTATTTTGGTTACGCACTCACCATCAATATTCATTTTTGATATTTCATTATTTAATATATCAGTCTTATTATCAATAAACATATGGTTGTTTACGAAATTTGATATCCAGTTGGCCGGGTCAAAATTTTGATTACGGAACGATAATGTACACCTTTTTTGAAATAATATTGAACATTCAATACTGCTTAACTGCTCAACCTGTCCTGACACCACTATTTCCCCGTTTTCTGATATCCCTACTAGTGCTAAACGGATTACAATTTCTTCTTCTAGCTCTATATTTGGGCATATTATAATTGTACGAAATCCTAAGTCTCGAGTATAGTTTAGCATTTTCTTAGTAGTGGAAGTGAAATCAGAAAAATTAATTATATTCAATAGGCTTAAACATTTTTCGTTTAATCCATGCTCATTTAAATAACATTCTGCATTTGCACAAAGTAAAACTGTCACGGGAATATCTTCAATCAAATAAGGGTATGTCATTACACAGCCTAATAGTAAATTAGGAGCAAAAACGCATACCTGAAACGGAGAATTATGTTGAATACTGAAACTTGCATTTGGATATTCTAAAATTCTATTCCAGGAAAGATACCATGTTATTAATCTTAACAATTCAATCCCTGCATTTATTAGATCAATTTTATGACCTTGAAGATATTCATTAATTAATAGATTTCTTGAAGAAACCCATAGTTGTTCATTTACCATTGGCTTAATATGAGGATTTTCAGGGATATAAATTGAATACGAACTTGGTTTAAGAATGTTGTCATTGTTCGTCACCACCTTGATTATTCTCACGAATGAAATGTTTAAAAATTTACTCAAATCCTTCAGAGAATGAGCAGTATTCTTTAGAAAACTGCAAGCATGTATTTTAACAAGACACTTAATTTCCGGGGAAGAATTAAGCATTTTAAAATAAATTTTTATATTTTATCACCTTACCCCTCTTAATTTTTTTTTCGCAGTTTTTGGGACTTATGCACGATAAAAAAAAAAATAATGATTGGAGAGAGGATCTCTACAATTTGATAGAGCTCTTGAGAAGAAGACAACTTATTGGATCTCAGGCTCAAGGAAAGAAAACACTTGAAGTTTTGAGACAAATAGTTGATAAGTATTCATGGAAAAATGTTAATGAACTCATTTCAAATATTAAAGAAATCGGCTCGGAAGTTGCTTCAATCGATCCGTTAGCATTTTCCGCTAATGGCACCTTTAGAAGACTTATAAACGTGATAAGGAAGGAATATATTAAACTATCTGTTAAACAGCCTTCGAGTTGCCAATACTTTAAAAATTCTGAAAATTCCAAAGGTTATCTCCAGGATGTAAATATGTGCCTTTTAAGATCTGCAATTTTTGAAGGTATAAATGAACTCCTACACGAATATGGCCAATCTTGGGATTTTGATCAATGTCTGGATATTTTTACAGCAAATGAAACAATATTAATTTACGGATATTCAAATTTAGTTGAGAGAATGTTAACGTCTATTTCAAAAAAGAAAACAAATCTAATAGTTTTTATTTTAGATGGAGATCCAGAAAAACATTCTCAGGAATTTGCTCAGAAAATTTCACTTGAATTCGGAATAAATGCAATTTTGATCTCTGATTCAAGCTTGTTCAGTCTTATACCCAAAGTAAGCAAAGTTATTTTAAGTGCAAAAGCTATCTTTCCGGATGGTAGCGCAGTCACTCTTTCAGGTGGCTATTTAATTTCACAAACTGCAAAATTTTTCTCTGTTCCTATTGTAATCGTTTCTGCCCTCTATAAACTTTGTCACTTTCCATTATTTGATACTCAAAGAACCAATTTAATCGTTCCACCAAATCTTTTTGCGGACTCGCTAAAGCAGCTTTCAAATGTTCACTTTGCAATTAATAAATTGGATTTAATCCCTGATAATCTTATAAGCATTTTCCTAACAGAAAATGGGACAATGTCCAAACTACAACTATATGAAATTTTCAAAGGTAGATTTCATCCTGACGACTTGTAAATAGGAATAATATTTCAATATGAACCAATACAACAATTAATTCTAAATTATATAGTTTTGCACATTTGCGTCTAGTCTTTATTACATGAAGTATCTGTTTTGTGATTTCTTGTACTACCCAATTAATTAATACGACTCAATGGACGAAATCCCGATTGTATTATTTACTGTTAAGGAAAAAGGAAGTACTTTATTCTTCGATGCATATTCTCAAACTGACTCGGTGAAACAAAATTCTAGTATTACGCCACGTGAATATTCCAACTATTATCGTTTTTATGTGAACAAGTACAAAAACTACAATTCTATCAATGTTCACTCCGTTCAATCAAATAACGATTATCTTAAGCAACAACTTGACTCTTCAAATGAAAGAAATGATCATTATATTTTTAGTCCAAATAAATATTCTGGATTTGAAGTTAATCAGTTAAATCAAAGCACGACTATTCTACCCTCTGCATTTTGTGGGAACGGAATAAGTACTAATCTGGAAGATTATGAATTACGAAACAAACATTTAATTAGTTTTGCGGAAAAACAAGATCCAAGCTTTGAATCTCCTCTCATAAGTTCTGGTATTCATAATATTCATTTATATGGTCCATACTTATATAACAGAAAAATTTATACTAGATTTCCATTAAATCAAGCTAATATAGTTAGAGAGTGTAATTTCAAAGAAAAATTGTGCAGAACCTGTCAATATTCTTCCTTGAAAAACATTGATTTATATATTGAACAACCTCCAAAATATAATTTTGTTTCAAATACAATTCCAGAAGCTTTATCAATGGGTATTATGATAGGAATTAATGCAATTGTTGAAGTTATTGCTAGTATTGCAATAAAATTTTGTGCAAGGATTCCAGACAAAGATGAATTACATCCGGGAACTGGATGTGTATTAATGGACTATTTAAACGATAGAATTGATCGCCTATTCAACGATCAAATTGAAATTCTTGACAATTCAACTGAATGTGAACAATCTAAAAATGAAACGGAAAGCTCAAATATGAACTTTGAAGCATGGATCAACAATAAGCTCGATGAGATCATAAACCCTACAAATCACGAAAGCAGTGATAACAGGTCTACATTTAAATATACCAGTCTATACGATGCACTCATCAAGAATTGCTATCACAAGGCAGATGACTCGAGGTTCGATCCGATTGAATATTCGGATAGCCTGCCGTACGCCCTTCCATTAGCTGGTACTAAGGCCCAAACACTAAAAAGAGGATTCCTAGACTATTCTAAAAACTAACTCGCTATATAGCGACAACAATAACAAGTAATCTTAGCCTGAAGAAAAAAATAGAACCTTATCCTATTCGCTAAAATTGACTAGTTGTCGATTGATCTTTTACACGGTCCATAGTACTTTGCCTTTTCAGCTGATGTCTGGAATCTGCCGTGGCCAAACTTTGATGATGTATCAATGAACTTTAAATTTACGACCTCCAATGCTGATCTTGTCACAGGTGGCACTAAAGACTTGCGCAATGTCAATAATCTCTTCTTGCATCCAACGGTACAGCCCTTCAGCATAAGGAAATCTTGATTAACTACACCATATCTTGGGAACCCACCCATTGGAGTGATTGTTTTTTCAGTTAAATCAGCAGAAGTCGATGCATTTCGTGGATCGTCGCCACGCCCAATACGATAAATCTTCTTGTTAGTTTCAGTGCGTTGGCCATATCCCTTCTGACCAGCTCTTGGAACTTGGAACTGAACTCGGGCAGGATGCCAGGCACCAATACAGGAAACTTTTCTCACACCTCTACGCGTCTTTCTTGGAAGCTTCGTGACGCCCCATCTAGAAATTACGCCCTTGTAACCCTTACCCTTAGAAATACCGATAATGTCGATCATCTCGTTCTCATTAAATATCGTGGACACCGGAATCGGTTGTTCGAAGCATCTGACGCAGAAGTCAATCTTATCTGATACTGTTCCACCATTTACTTGTATTTCCATTATGTCAGCCTTTTTTTTGTTTAGTCCTGTCTTGCTAACCTGAGTGTGGCACAGAGCACGAATTACAGTACAGTATTGCTTGCATCTGGCAATTTCTGCCTCCATCCTCTGGTTTTCAGCGTAATTTCTAGCATATTTAGTAAATGCCTTACGCTTGCTCCTATAATAATTCTTATAGAAACGCCTCTTGCATTCCTCACTCAAATATCCTGCAAATACGGTGGTTAAAGCTCTTAGACCATTTGGTGTTTCAATATAGCCGACGAAACCAACACATATCATTGGAGGGGTTTCAACTATAGTGACGGCTTCCACAACCTCCTTCTTATTTAATTCTAAAAAAAATGTAAATTTCTGAATTAAGAAAATACGAGGTATAACTATTATGTCACTTTCATGGTTTCTCCCAGAATCATCTTCGCATAAGCGAGTGTAAATAATTACTCTTCTAGGGATAAGGAATATGAAAGGCGATTAAAACGGAGCGGTAGCTCAACATTAAACCATCTATATAGGAATAACAGATTGCGAACATACGTCTATTAATAAGACGCTCAATGATCGACTATTCCGAATATCTTTATACCACGTTGAAGCAAATAAACTTACTTGATCCGGGTTTGTCAACATCTCTAACAATATGGGTCATACCTGCTTTGTATCCCATAAAAGCAGTCAAATGTGGTGGCTGGTTTGAGTCATCCTTTGGAAAAGCCTTGACTTTCCCACGGTTCCTAGAACATCTCTTTCTTGGAAGGAAGCCGAGGGATCCAGATCTTGGTCTTTCAAATTTACGGTGTGACATTACTCAAAAACTAAAATTACTCAAAATTCAACAAGTGACTAAATACTCTGTGGAAAACCCTTACGTATAAACTAATCAAAACGAGATTAATTAAATTAAAAAATATACAATTACGCAAAATTGAGACGGCGCAATAATAATTGGCGCGCCTTTACCGGGCAAAAGTTCAATATCTACATAACGCAATTGAACCCAAAGATGTTTCCGAAAAATTAGAATGCCGTACTCCGAGTTATTCTAGTAGTTATCGAATTAGAACTGAATGTGAAGTATCCCTAACGCCTTATTCTCTCCTTATTCAAGTAGAACAATTAGTGTAAGATTGCTTATGCGCAAAGGCCTGATACATATTTATGTAAACTTAATAGAATACTAATTAATTAGCACTAGGAATGCTACCGAAAAAAAAAACAGTGAAATTGGATATAAAATCAAAACCTTTTTCTCTTCGGGAGCAATCTCGTTCATAGATAATTGCATAACCTTGTAAATATGAGTAATTGATAATATTGTGAAAATTAGCTTTACAAAGAAATAAGGAATAATTAATGAAATTAATGATATTACTGTAAATGGGAATATGCAGTACCCAACTATGCTTAATATGGCAAAGAATGAACAATTAATGCCTAAGATCCGCGCATTTAAAGCAATTGCTACTGTGCCGTAAATCGAGAAAAAATGCAAAACTGAGAAAATCTTATCCTTATTTTCAACTGGGGCTTTTATATATAGACAAGAGGATAATACTAGCAATATAATGCAAGGTCCCCATAAGTCCCAATTATATAGCATCTTCAAATTATATTCGCGATCGAACTCGTTCTTTCCAGCAGTAATAAAATAATGTAATTTATTGTAAATGAGAAATATATCCCTCTTGACCGTTTTCATTATCGGCTCGTTTAGCGTTCCGCCAGATTCCTCTCCATTATATATATCTCCACTAACAACAAATATATCTCTATCAATTTCGCTCATTTAAAAAAAAAAAAAAAAAAGTGGATTTCCATTGCTTTTATAGCGGCAAAAAAAAAAAACTTTAAATTAGGCCTACCTGAAAAGTTTATATTTATGGATGTTAACCCTTCTACTAATAGTGTCGAGGCTGGAAGATGCCTGGATCTTCTAGTTAATCAACTCATTTCATCGCAGTACTGGCAAGGGACTGTTCGATCCCATCAAATCAGAAACTGTGTCTCACTGTTTAACAGATATTTGCGCTTATCAAATCAGCAAGATTTAAGAATTCTGACTCAAGAAATAAGAGATAGAGTTGCAAATGATACTATTTATAATGAATTCCTCAGTCAATTAGACACGGAATGCATTTCTTATCATTCTTTTTGGCAAACTTACAAGGAGAAATTTGTCAAAATTTTCAAAAAACTGTCTAATTTTCATTTGATAATTTTGGACCACGCTAAAATACTGGAAACAAAAGTCTTTAATCTGTTACCAAATTTCTTAAAAAACTCGATTATTCCCTCGTATAGGAGACCACTGATTTTTATCTATTTACTGAACGTTATTCTTTTTATTCTGAGGCTAACTGCTTTTAACTCAAAGCCTATATTTCATAATTATACAAAAATTGGTCGATATTCAGCAAATAATAATATTAATATAATGGATGACTATAACTACCCGACATTCTTAGAAATAGTATATGAGGTATTAATGTTCTTTCTAAATATCCTAACATCAATTATTCCATTAGCACTCCCTATTATTACGTTACATTTCATAAATAGGTAGCATATCCAAAGGTAGATGACTAGGCATATAAATGCACATTATGTTCAACCATTTGCTCAATATTCTTTGATTATTTATGTTATATATTTGTATCTTGTACCGCTAGAAATGTAAAATTTTTATCTGGAGCAATTAAGACAATTTGGCTCTTAAAATGAAGTCTAATTAACTGAATATTATTTGATCCATGCGCACCAAACATATTTGCGCATTTTACAATCTCCCTGATACAGTCAGTGTAGTTCCTTGATGTCTTTTTATCAAACGTTGAAATTAATGGCGTCATATTGTCAGACCTCAAAATTATTATTCCAACTACTCCCTTTTTCCCTTTTATTCTTGACAACGTTTCATTTAAATCATTCTAGGAAAGTTAAAACAGCTTATTGGTCCATATCACTTACCGAATTTAAACTCTCTTTAAAAATCGTCATTTTTAGAATGCTATCCCAATGTTGCGCAATTGTTATAAACTTGTGGGGATATTTTGAGTTTTTAATTTGCGTCAAAAAAATACCAGTGGGCAACCTAAATAATATTTATTAGTTACAAGCACTTTTTTTAAGATTCAGTTTTTAAATCAGAAAAAAAATCCGGTTACAACTATAAACGAGGTCTAATGTAATATTATTAGCTAGAATTAATATGAAGTTTATGCTTTACGCATTAGTAATTTTTTTGAGTTATGGTTCTATTCATTCTGCAAATAATCAAACTGAACAATCTATTTTCAATGAGCCATGCGAATATACTACTTCTAAAGAAGTGAAAAGTATGTTCAATGTATTTGCTTTCAATCAGAAACGATTTGGCAAGAAAAAAGGCAAAGTCGAACAAATAGTAGCAAAGTTTGTATGCAAAAAAAAGCCATTAATCATTGCAAATGATTGGTCTCAAGAAGATTACATGGTCATATCATTTATCATTTTTTTATCAAAAAGATTAGATCTCGCAACAAAAACTTTTGAAATAAAGAAATATAATAATTGGATTTTTGGGAATGTTCCACCCTTGGAAGAACTTTCAAGAGGAATCACTCATTTCAACCCTCTTCCTGAATGGAGAAGTTGGTGGGAAAAAGAAGGGGACAGTAAAAAAATATTAAAACAAATAAATGAAATTTATTTATCAATTACAAACACTCCAGATACATTCAGATTTTCTGATAAATCAGCATCGAATAAAATCACTAAACCATTCCTTTCACTTGCATATATTTTCTCAAGAGAAATGATAAAAGATAAAGCACTTATAAAAAACATATCTAGGAACAGCTATAGAGAAGAAGTAATTAAAAACCTTGAAACTAAGACAAATCAATTTAATTCGGAACTTAATTTGGAGAATTCTAATATAAATGAACAATCGCTCAAACTTGAAAAAGATCTATACAAAAGCGATCACATATCTTTATTTAAAAAAGCATACAATCATGTTTTATTTGTCAAAAAAAAAAGAAATTTCAATTCCGAAAATGGTGACAATAATATTGAACTTCTACCAAATTGGTGGGAAAAGGAGCTAGATATAGTAACTGCAATCATATTAACTATTTTCAAATACCAATATAGGCACAGAATGCAAATCATTGAAGCCGAAAACAAAATTAAAAATGACAATTTAAACTGGAAGAAAATTCACAATTGCATAAAACAGGCTATTTTTTGTACTTCAAATGGCTCATCAAATAATTCATTAGAGCATATTCCGATTTGGCACAGATTTGGCGAGAAGTGGCAAAGCTTCCCACAAGGAGCAATGATAAGAATATTGGACAATGTATCAAAACTTTCCCTAACGACTAGTGGTTGGGATGTATATGACTATGTTATTTGTTTATGCTTCTACTATTTAATAAAAAGAGAAAGAATTAGGATTGATTGGTTCACGTTAGGACCATTGTCAGGTTCTCCAAGAACCAGATTTTGGCGAAGATTTAAAAGATACGTAATAAATATGTTTTCATCAAACAAAGGTATGTTTGACATGAATAACAAGTGGCATAGCTCACCCGTAGAATTAGAATAAAGTAATTAGGGGAAAAATCTTACTTCTGTGGCGCAACTAGTTTTACTACAAAAGCGCAAAAAAATAACTGTAGATTATTCTAATGAAACTTTTACTGTCATCGATATTTCTGATCCTGTGTGTATTTACGTCGGGTACTCCAATTCCAACCCCAAATGAAATTGTTTTAGCAATTAATAGTAATGTAAAATACAAGTATCCAAATATTGAGGTCCCACTAGATTGGCAAAGCCGTGTTTTTATCAAATATTACCCAGAGGAAAGCTCAATTAAAGTACATTGTCCAGTTGAAAATGATGCCCCTTTTGGACGCACTCTAATAAGAAATTTATTTAGAATATACAAACGCAACTTTCCAAGCGACAAACGTATTAAGAAAATGAAACTTTCTTTCCAATCACCATCAGGTGAATTTATTACTGCCGAAAAATTATCTACCAAAGGATATTTATCTGCTTTGAATGAACTTGTGGAAGATTTAATTGAAGAAGATATCGAAAATGTAGTAGCAAGCGCAAGCTCGCCAACATTGCCAAATACAAAACTGTCAATCTCATCTCTATCTTCTTTGTCAGATTCAAATGTACAAAACTACCCAGTTTATGTATTCTTTACAAATGAAGAAGAACGACTTAAACAAGAAGGTATGGTTCAGCTTCTTGTACAATTAGGTTTTAATGTTGCCCACACATTTGGAAATGCTACGTGTAATGTTGATTCAACTAATTATTCAGTGAAAATCCCGGAAATACTCTCACCGACAATCGACAAGAATATTAATACTACATTTGTTGAAGAGAACCCAAATCATTAATAGACCTTTTATTTAGAAAGATATAAATTTTTTTCTAAATAATTTTTAGTTTATTTTAAGACGCAATATTAAATTTTTGTTTTCATAAACAAGTAATATTCATGAAAATCAAAAATATCTATTAATTATTGTATGTTTTATATATTTTTATTACTTTAAACATTATTTGAACCCATTTCCATTTATACAGCATTTTTTTTCTTGTGCGCTCTCCTTGATTTAAGAAATTAGTAAATAAAAATAGAAATTTGATTTAAAACCACTGCTAAATGAGTAAATTTGTGTTAAAAATTCAAGGTTTTTCGAAATTTTCATTAGCAGGATATAGATTTATTTGATAATTTTTTGTAAGGATAAGGGTCGAAATAAAACCTCAACAAACACATTTTTGTAGGGCAAATAACAATTAGAAATGATTTTATTGACCATTCTTTTGTATTTCCAACATTGGGAATATAATTTTGAAAGAACCTAACTCAAAGTTACTATTTAAAACTCTCTTGAATAATTATTTAAAAAATATAATCGAATTTTATTTTGAAAACCTCGCTTTTTTTTCTAGATAAATACTCAATTTATATCTTAAATTTGAATGTTAATATTTAATTTTATTTTTGTAATAAATTTCATATAATAAATAATGATTCGCCAATTTACATGCAGTTACGTATGGTCTGCTATATTTTCAAGAAAGTGCAACTCATTCTTTACAAGTTTAACATGAGCCTTATTAAATTAGTTATATATTTCCTTTTTTCAATAGCGCAATCAATCAAACCAGAAAATTATGGTAAGTTATAGAGATACTGCTTATTTCTACTGATATAATTAATAACTCAAAAAAATAGCTAACACTCTGCCAGAAATTACTAATGGTACTTCAAATGCGGGAGGCCAGGCTGAATTGAAAAACTTGTTAATTAGTAAGTTCCATATCTTACAATCATATATGGCAATATGAAGTTAAATTTAGAAATTTCAGGTAACATTCATACTATTGAACAAGGGCTTAAACAGTCTAGCCTGAATAGCACTCTTAATTCAATCAACAATACAGCTTCAGAGGAATTGACTAAAGGAATGCTTGGGTATGTTAGTAAGCATACGCTCACTAACTTTAAAAATCCTAAGGATTTGGAAAAAAATGTATTAGAGCACAGAAATAGCTCAGATTTAGAAATCAATTCCTATAATACGACGAATAACAATTCTACTTCTGAAATCAAAATGAGTCTTACAAATGAAAATGAAATTAAAAAAAAAATAATTGAAATACCCCTGCTCCAGGCATAGTTGATTCATCAAGCATTTAATGTTTCTATTCATCTTTATTTTGAAAAAATACTTCTATTTCTGTATAATGTGAAAGAGAAAAAAGTTTAATCCTAAAGCGGATTCTAGCATTAACTAATTCATATTAATCTATTTTCAAATTTATGAACTTAGTCCCAACTTTCAGAATTTACAGAAAATAACAATTTTTTGCTGCAATCTAGCCTTGAACTATAATAGCTCTTATTATATTAGAATAATCAATATTTATTATGCAATCCATATTTTAAAAAAAGAGGATAGGAATTTATCAAATTAAATGAAAAATTTTTTCTTTTGTAAAGATTTGACAAAACATACCTTTGTATATTTTCTTCATTAAAAATAATCAACATAAAAAATTTATTATTTGAATTTTGCATCAATTAATCCGATCAATTTAGGTTTTAAACTTATTATTCATATTGTGCCATATTAATATGCCTTTTAAATGTTGTATGGGAAATAATTTACAAGATGGATCAAATGATGAGCGTAATGAAGATTGTGACTTAATTAACAAAGTTCCAAAGCCAATTGATCTCAATGAAGGTTACAATAGCCAAATAGAGTTGTTAGTTTTTAATAATAGAATGAATAAAAATCAAACTTATCAAGGATTTAATTCCAAGAACAATTCTATATATAGAACAAAATATGATCCAGGTCAGTATTTCAATATTACTCCAATTACATTTGTTGAGACAAAAGTTTCCAATTTATTAAATACTCCAACTGGTTCTGCAATTGCCGAAGCATCTTCAAATATTATGTTTTCAAACTGTAATTCACCAATTAAGCTAGTTACATCAATAGTGGCCACACCCAAACCAAATAGTTTGAATTACACAGAACCACCTATTCTAACTACAGATGGGAACTTAAATCAGAATAATTCCGATAAAAGTTTTGTTGAAAAAAGAATTCCTCAAGATAGTAATTTTGAAGAAAAGAAAATTAGTGTAATTGAGGAAATAAATAATTACTCAGAATTTTTTAAAGACTCTGATGAAAAAATAAAATACATTGAGCTTGAAGACCAGAAATCTACACATACTACCAAAAGTGATCAATCTCAAAAAGAACTCGAGAGCTATTCAATCGAAAATGAAAATGAATTTGAATATGGAAATTCCATACTAGAAAAATATATTGACAACACCCCCAATACATGTCATGAATTAGACTTTGATACAATAAATAAAACAAATAATGAGAAGACTTCGAACTTTGATATTTCTGGTATAAAAAATGATATAGACAAATTCGTTTTTTTGTCAAATAAATTGAAAAATGAAAATAGTCAAATAGAAAAAAAGAAAAAGAAATCAAAAAAAACAATTCATATAGAGATTTCATTTTCACCAAAAAATAATATATTTGTTGATGCACAACACAATCAAAATGAGAGTAAATTAGAGTCACATAAAAAGACTAAAATAGAGTCAAACGATTCAAATCGGAAAAACCATATTCAAAATGAAGAATTTTTTGGAAAAAATATAAATAAATATATTTCCGTTGAATCAAATAATACCGATCCAACTAGATTTGATGAAAGACCCATTGAAGTCATTCATAAAACAGATGGTTATGACCCAAATATTAAAGATAAATCCGATGAAGTTTACACATCAGAATATGCAAATATGACTAAAGAACCGACACGTATTAAAGATTATGGTCCAGTAAAAGAAGAAATTTCAAATATTTCTAATAATCACAATTTACAAAGTTTTACATTGAATGAAATAAAAAATAATAAAAATATGGCAGGAACAGAATATAATAATAGTTTTGAAGAAAATTCTAACATTGGTATTAAATCATTTGAAAAATTGATTCCATTTATTGATGATCCTGAAGCAAGTAATGATTATTTAACCAATTTTGAAAAAAGTGAGAAATTTAAATTTTCTCCACAAAAAAAATTAATAAACTCGCTCACTGACATTAAACAACCAAATAATAAATTAACTGAGTTTAGTCAAAGAACACTTGAAAAATTGAATGGGAGCTTACCTATTGTAGAGTCTGATCCACAATTGGCACAGCTATTCGCTTCTGCTCAAATCCGAATTGAAGATATAAATAATCAAAAGGAATCCATTGAAAATAACAAACATGCTGATGAGTGTGATCCAATTGATTTAATAGTTAAGTTTTTAGATAACCCATCAAAATATAAAGATTCAATTTGCTGGGCAACTATAAAGGCTGTTAAAGAAGTTTATGAACCACAAGTCGAATACGCCAAAAAAGAACTTGATAGATGGATGAATAGTGAAAACAATTCAGATGAAAGTAAAGAGAATATGGAATATTATAACAATCTAATATCTGAATTACAAGGAAAAATTATGTTGGCAGAAAAGGCAAGAGAATTACTTTTAACAAGATATAAGAGCGATGAAATTCAATTTATGCTTCAAAATGAAAAAAATTCCCTTGAAGAAATTAAGAAAAAAATGAACAAAGAAAGTGAGGAGTTAAAATCTATTGAAGAACAATACTTGAATGGATGCATAAATCTTAAAGAGGATGTCAGGGTTAGTAGAATTAAGATAAGAAATTTTGAAAATGAAATCAAGAGTAAATTAGCAGAAATACATAAACTAGAAGAATTATTAAGGATCCATGAAATTGCTAAATTCTAATAAAAATTTAAATTCCAATTTTAACACAATATTTGTCTTAAATACAATAGCTGACGAATTATTCGAAATAATTTATTGTTTAATGGATGTATTTAATACCAATTTAGAAAAGAGAAACTTTAATTTAAAATAAATTAAATAATACTATTAATAAACCCGGTTGTTGATAATTTTAGCGTGAATCTCCTTCAAGTCTGATATATTTATATAGAATCTATTAAAAAAGATTACAAATATTATACATTCGAGTGTGAGTCTTGACTAACTCGAATTAATGATGAATTTTCATCCGTATTCCTTATTAAATTTTTCTCCATGACTGAATTTGACAACTTGTTGGAGTTATCAATTCTGGAATTTTGGATTAATCTCCTTAGCTTGTAGTACGCAACATATTCATCACCTCTTCCTCCTGCTAATTGAACCAGATACAGCGAATAAACTATTTGAATAGAATAGTATGAGAATAAACATGTTATTATCAACAAAATAACTGAAATAAGTGTAGTAACTATTTTGGGAAGCCAATTTTCAATGATAAATAATAAAAGGTATGTAATATATATTATCGAAGAAATTGATTTGATAGATTCAATCCATAGCGTCATAAGCAGAATAGCGGTTAACCAGAACCAGTTGAGCATCCCTACAAGAATTCCAAAAATGAAAATAATTCCATTAGTATAACTAGAAACTTCAAGAAATTTCAGCAAAATTTTCAGTAAATATGTTTCTACGAATATTTGTGAAAGGAATTTGGAGTTGTCAATATTTCCAAATGAATTCTTCCCAAGGTTATTTATGATAAGTAATAAGTTTTTTACTGGCAGTAACTTCAAAAGATTACTGCTATCAATATGAATTATTGTTCCCAGTAATAAAATACCTAAAAAAATGAATTAAACATGTTACTCAATGGGAATGAATATCTTACCTATATTAGAAAGTATATATGCTGACCCATATATAATTGCGATCGCAATTACGCTCCCTTTCAAGTTTAAGCAGCAAAACGCCTTTCCCCAAACTCCACATGCCCGATTATTTACTCGGAGTTTTTTGTTATATGCATCTTCATCTAAAAGACTAGCTTGTGCAGTAGAAACAATCGATACCATATGAAAGTAGTGTTAAAGTCGCTCTTAACCTAGTGATAAAAAAAGTGAACAAATAATATTAAAAAATAGATCTTATCAAATGCCGCCAAACATATTTTCCTAAATTCTAAAGCAAATCAACTGCAATTTGGTTATAGCCTATTAATGCTGCTATATTTGTAACAACATTGATTTCTTGTTCACTATAAATTTTTTCAAGGTTGTTAATTTCGCCATTTTTTGTATGGATATTGTTTTTATATTTTGATTTGATTATAATCTTTCCTGTTTTCTCGTTTTCTTTTCTCAATTTTAAGTCATTATCAAATTTTTCAAGAAGAAATTGATGAACTCTTGCCTTATATAAACCTTTATTAAATAATTTCCCTTCTTTTCTTTGCTTTCTCAATTCAGAGTTAAATAACGCATGGATAAGGTTTGGAATCTTCTTCTTTTCAGTTTCCCATATAATTTCTCCGGTTCCATTGTTGTTACTAAACGCAATTTGCCTCGATTCCCATTCTTTCTTTGCAATTTCTCTTCCTTTCTTGTAATAGTACTCTTTTTTAATATTTCTGTACCATTCTTTTTTTATTTTCTTTTCGGAAGGATTTGGTTTCTTTTTACCAATGATTTCTTTTGTAGCATGAGGTAGAATTGAAGAATGAAAATTATTTGGGTTCTGCTTTATTATGTGTAATATTCGTTCCGTTTCGAGTTGATTGATCTTAGGTTCAACTATATTTCTACCTTTTTCTAAATTTACGTATTTAGAGAGCTTCTGCGATCCATCGGGTAGTTGATAACTTGAAAGCATAAGCCCAGCTTTAGGCTTAACATATAGAGTATTCCCATAGATATCTCTATCAATGGTTGAAATATTTCTTTTCACATAAAAGTCTTGAAACATAGGAAAACCAGATAGATTCACCGCGAAAATATTGCTTGAGTAGTCATCGCTTTGATGTAATAATACTGTCTCAATACTTGTTATATTTCTGAACATAGAACTGGGTGGTTTAACTAGTTTTGGAGCTGTTGTCGGAAGTTTGATTATTGATTGTTCAATGTATTGATCAAGTGTACCAAGCTCCTCATTTTCAGATTCTTCGGTTACTTGATCCTTTTCTAGCTTACGATTGGGATACATGCTTTCAAGAATGAGGAAGAGAATCTTTGTTGAAAGAAGATTCTGTAACTCAGAGTGCTCTTTTTGTTCTAAATTTGATATTTCTTTCGAATACCAAATCCCAATCTTGCAAAAATCAAGATAGTCTAGTGAATCAACCGTCTTTGAAGCTAGTTTGTGTATATTGTCTAAATCATGCAGTTCTTTTTTAATATCAACGGAGCTTTCAAAACCATTTTGATTAAGTTGTAAAATAGAGACCATGATGTCATTGACAATAATGTCGACATCCTCTTTTTTTGCATTTTCCAAATCAAACTTAAAGAGTGGCTGCAAATGTTTATTTGAGCAAGTTTCCCAAAAAATGCTTCCTTTACAAATACCCTCAATTGTGCTTGAATTTGGAACCTTTATGATACCTCCATATAAATTAATTTCCTCAAAATTATTAGCACGTTCATTTTCTAGCTTGATCTTTGTTAATTGAGTTTGAAAAATGTCAGTGGTTACTTGGATACAATTAATATTAAAGTATCTTGTTTTTGTTATTTTGGCCACATGGTTACAAATATCATGATACTTGATTACAGGAGGAAGTTTTATTTTAAATTTGTTATTATTCTCAAGATTAAAACGCTCCAAAAGCTGCTCCCTTTCTGCATTCTTAAAAAATATGGATATTTGTGGATCAAGTTTACTTAACTCCATCATTTCTTTTAATATTTCTTCTGAAACTAAATCAACCCATTGCTTTTCATGAAGTGAGTAATAACCTTCACTTTCCAAGACACAAGTTGCTTGTTGCCACCTTAATGTGTCATAGCAAATTGCAAGCGCAACTGATACAATATGCTTAAAGGACTTTGAAGGTTTTACGTCTCCATAAATATTTAACGTTGGTTTAATAAACCTTTGGGCAACCAAAAAATCAAATAATGATCTAGTACAATCGGTTTTAAAGTATTCAGAAGCAACAAACTTTTCACTCAAGTAGCATATTTCCTCGAAAGTAAAGATATTTGGGAAAACTTCATTTAGTCCAATTGTTAATTCAGTTGTTAATGTATCCAAATGTTCTTTTAACTTTGGATCCAATACTACCTTTGAATATTGGCACGATTTCCAAGAACTAGTGGACTTACAAACTTGATATGACCTATTATAATTACCAATTACCTGCTGAAGTATGACTGGACATTTCTGATTGAAGTCTTGAGCATTAGCGATTTGAATTGCGACTTCACACATATCACGAAATTCAAGTCCAGCAATTCTTGAAAGCCTGACTAACTCGGTTGCGAGATTATCAATGTTTAGTTTTTCATCGATTCCAACTCCACTGTTACAACTCATCCAACGGCTTGTGCTTGCACATATTTTTCTAGCTAAAATAGCAGGTATTTGCTTTCTAACATTATTTTTAAGACGATTTACGATTTTTTTTGAAAGTTTGTGCTCATTTTCAGCAAAATTAACATTTTCAACATACTCTTCAACATACCCAATTTCTTTAACCCATTTAGTACACTGATAGTTAAAAGATTCAGTTCTCGAATAAGATTTAGTATTAAACAATATAATCCCGACAAGGCAAAAATCGTTAAATTTGACATTATATAACTTCAAATCATGAGCTGCCTCCGTCATCTGTGCGACGAAGGAGTCAATATTTGCAAGTGCCACCATACTTATTTTTTTCTTATCCATTCCCAACTGTTTTAATACTTTGCTTGATTTAACTCCTTCACATGAAGGCAAAGGTTGCTCATCTAATGGACTTGGTTTCCTAATCTCATCTTGCCATGAATCACGCCATTTCGGGAGAATAGCGAAATTCATTGCTATAAGAGTCTCTTTCCAAATTAAATATGCTTTTTTTGGGCTTATCATATATTTGTTTATATATCTAGACACTCGATAAATATACTGCGCACCTTGCACTGTGCCTTGAGGCGTATATCCCCACTTTTGAATTAGCCCTGCAATACCACCGTATTTTGGATCAGAAACCTTTATTGAAATTCCAAGAAAATTCTTTGAAGTAAACACAAGCTTTTCTGAGAACAAATTCCAGTTAAATTCTGGCATCTTAAATACAAAATTTGAATTATCTATAGATTTGTAAATATCTTTAGGGAAGTCGGCATAGTACTTCTTTGCTAACTTAAAATCCACCATTTCTGGGGAATATTCCTTGACAGCCTCGTCGTTTAATGCAACATACCCTTTAGCTTTAGAAATAATTCTCAACTTCTTTTTCAGTTCGATTCTTTCTTCTTTTTTCGTAAGTTTATTCGAAAGATCATGTTCATTAGTTTTACCAAAATTTAATGGATTAAAGGTTCTTCTGAGGACCTTTTGATAGTAAATTTTATTGTCTAGCTTATTATCACGTTTTTTTTTTGAAATAAAATTATGACTTTTTATATATATTTCTGAAAGTCTCCCTTCTAATTCTTCACAGAATCGTGAAGCTTCACTCTTAATAAAACTAATGAAAGTCATGGGATCTTCACGGCTAATACTCCAATATTGACTATATTTTTTGTCAAAATTTCCTGAAAAATTCCAAATGTCGTATGAAATTAAGTTTATGCAAAGGCGATTGAAATACTCATTTTTTATTCCAAACTGAATTAATGATTCTGCCATTATGCAGCTCGATTCAGGATTAAAACTTGGAACATATTTTTTTCTAATGAAAAACAATTCGATTGCTATATCATTAATAGCAGACGAAATTTCAATTGTAATACCCTGATTTATGTTGGGCATAATGCAATTCAAATTTGTAATACTTAAACTATCGCAGATTACTTGACTGAGCTCCGGTGTTAACATTATTTTAGGCCAGTGTTCCAAATTAGTTATTTGTAACAGCAAATAAGGGCAACTCTCCTTAATCTCCTTTAAACTACCTCTCTGTAGTAATAATTCCGAAATTATACAAAAGTCCGAGCTCTTTATTGAATTCAAATCCAAATATTTTGTTGAAATAGAAAAAAAGTTTGATGCAAGTAGGCCTGATAGCCCATTTCTGGAATTGAGGCAATTTGAGTGAGAAGAGATTATACTGCAAACTTTGTTAATAGTTTTATCTTCAAGTTTGTAAAATAAAAACAGAGGGTTTTCCACTATATTCGAACTTTGTTTGATTATTTCAATATATTCGAAGTCTTTAAGCAAATTATTACATTTTATAAAATCATTTTCGCCATTATCATTCAGGAGTTTTTCTGCAAAGACACAATACCTTTCGAACTTCCAAATATTAATATCATTTGATTTGAATATTGCTTTTAGCTTTGAAGCGAGCTTTTCTATTTGAACTGAGTGAACCCCACGCACCAAATTTTCATCAACATTGCATTTGGGCCACATAAACGGCTTCGTACAAATTCTTTGCTTTTGAATTTCAGTAAGATTTACATTTAGGTCTTCAATTGTTGGAATATATGACTTAAAATTACTTAAATATTTAGAGCATGTTTCTAAATAGTCTTCTGTATTACTTTCGGCAAGTTTTGAGGCAAAAATGCATAATTCAGTTACTTGTAATTTGGCCATTTCAGGGAAATTTTGCATTTCTGAATAAAGCCCCACAGCAATAGCAGATACAATAGCCTTCTCGCTCTTACATGGTGTTGAAGAGCGCAAAGATTGAGTGCATATTGAAATAGCATTGTCTGTAGAAATTTCGACAAATTTAGTAGGTAGTATTATTCCTGAAGTTAACACCTCGATACAAGAATTTAAGAAATATGGATATTTGGTTATTCCAGGTAAATTTCTCGAGATCGGTTGTTTTTCTACTGACCCATCATGAATTAATTTTGCAGCACTACAAATTGATTGAATTTCAGAATATTCAATTATGTCTAACCCATAATTTAACATTATCCCTTGAATTATTTCAGATACTAAGTGTTGAATACTTTGATTTTGATTTTTACAGTAAATTTTAAATGCAATTGAACCGCTGCATAATGAAATTGCATCATCCAATTTTAATGTAAATGAATCGGTAGATATTATACTCCTTGTTATTGCAACACACTTATAATTAAAATTAGAAATATCCTTTGGATCTTTTTCTATACTTTCTAAAATTTGTTTGGCCAATGGATAGAAATAATGTAATTCCCACTTTCTTAGTGAATTTATGCTTTTACTTTTTTTAAAAAATTCAGAAACCAAAAGAGATTCCGTATAATCTTCATTGGAAATGTTGTTTGGAGATATATGGCTGCAAAGGACAGATATAGTCAAAAATGATGCATTCAAGTTAGAATTGTGAATGTGTCTTGCGCATATAGCATTAAAATAATATGGTGAATCGTTTATTTCATTATCTGTGAATATCGAATGGACAATTTCACAAAATTCAATAAAACTCGGAATTTCAGAAATTGGAAAATATTGATACATAGCTGAGAATAGCGTACCAGCAATATGAGAATATTCTTCCGGGTACCCATGGCATATTTGAGAACGGTGCGTTACTGTGCAAGCCCCTTGAGCTATTTCTGAAGTGAATTGAGTACCAATTTTCATGAGTTCCCTCATACACTCAATTTCAAATTTTGTTGGGTCCACGTCTAATAAATTGTTTGCTGCTTTACAAAATTGAGGTTCAGATATATTTTGCATAGATGCAAATTGATGTGAGCCAAAAAGTAAACTGTTTGCAAGCAAATCTAATTCAACAATTTCTCCACATGGCACCCTCCAAAAATAATTGTGAACACAAACTCTAATAAAATTAGTAAATATATATTGTTTGTTTTCACTGAATGAAATATTTGCGTTTTTTCTTATAAGTTTTAGGTTTTTGATAAAACTTAAAGAGCAAAAATGGTTGAAATAAGGAATATTAGGGATTGAGTCTAAATTATCATACTCTTCAGGTATGGTTGATTCTGATATCAAGCAAATATCATTCCAGTTGAATTGGAAATTGAAGTCCATTTCTGCTAATAATCCATAGTAGAATTCGGATGCTACAAATTCTGTCAAAAACTTACTTTTAATACTACCTTTTACCGGACATTTTTCCCATCTTAATGAACTACTACAGATAAAAATCGCAAAATTCATTGGGATATACTCACTGTTACTTTCATTACTTCCTATAAGTTCTCTTACACATTCTCTGTTAAAATATCCTGACGTTATTCCATTAAATTGAGCGTATGAATCTATTTTACTAATATTATTTAGAACCCAACTGATTGAATAGTCTTCAAGTCTTTTAGCAGAAGATCCGAGCCCACTATTTAATTTATTCAGGTTTGAAATTATGTTTTTAGCAGCAATACAAAATGTGTTCGCAGGCAAATTATAATATTTTTTTGATGAAATCAAAAGTTCCTGTGATAAAATGCTTATTTGAGGCAGATAAATTAAGTCTTCAGAGCTTTCAGTTACACAATCGTTAACCCAAAATAGTACGGAAGAACTACACACTGAAACTGCTTCAAGAGTTTTTATTGGCTGAGAAATGATTCCGATACTCGTTTTAAAAGTAATAGGATAAGTTGAAAGAATTCGCCAGCATATTGAATTGAAAAACTGTCCAAAGTTTATTTGCGAATGAGTAGAAAGTTCTTCGTTTTGTATTAGACTTATGTCATTTTGAATTATGCTTGTTATATAGCATAGATTATCAATATCCGCGAATTGATAATATAATGAGCTAAACATATAAGTTGGCAGCAGGTGTATCTGCTGTAACAATGCTGTGGCAAGTAAACTAGTTTTATCAATAATGGATATATAGCCAGATTCTTTATTATCTGAGAGTGAATTAATAGTATCGAAGTTTTTATAATTTAAATTAAGGTCGCATGTTATCCATAAAGGATTATTTCTGCAAATATCAATTATGTTCTTTGTCGAAGGTAACCAAGATCTTCCCAAAACAAGCTTAGAAGATATTGATAATTCATCAACGCAAATAATATTAAAGTAGTTCAATACATCTCCTTTTAAGATCATTTTCTCAGATAACCCACAAAATTCTATAGGTGTTAATCCTTCTAAACCATTTGAACTAGATAAATATTTATCATGCTTAGAAACCTCAAAGAATAGAGAAGATGCAAGCAAATGCAACTCTGGAAGATCATAGTTATTGGAGTTATTTTTAATACAAATTTTTGACCAAAATGTTGTCATTGAGCAAATTGTTAAAGCGTCCCTAATTTTAAAAGTAATTTTTTCAAAATTTACTTGATTAGATATTAGCTTTTCGACGCATAAATGATTATAATTTGAATGATCTTCATTAAAAAAATTTAAATTCAAGTTACAAAATGTATCAATTGGAACATTGCTTAGCTCATGGTTTTCATTCATCGTTAATAATGCTGCTAAATGAATGTCAGTTGCAATTAAACTATCTATAGAAGGTTGATTTTGACAAACATTTTGCCATTCTGGTAGCTCTCTGCAAACCAATATAAAGTTGTGAATAATCTTATCAATTGAGACTTGACCAACCTGCTCATTTACCCATATTTCACTGGGCGAATTTCTGTAGTAATTTAAAAGCGAATTTACACAAAATGAATTAAAGTGGTCCAAATCTCCATTATAAATTTCTTGAATAGGATTTATTAGGTTGTCCTGTTTAATTTGTGAATACCCCAAGCCATGCAATTCATTCAGAATGCTTTCCAAAATAATCCTACTCTTGTCAATTTCCTGGCAAAATATTACACTTTCAAGAAAAGTGAATAAAAGAGAATAGGTAAGTAACAGTCGGATAAATAACATATTTATACATTAATAGAACAACTATTAATATTTGAATAAACCTATATTTTCTGAAGAGAATTAAGTTTTAGTATTTCATAATCTACATAGTAGCCTTATGCAAGTGTGATTTCGATACTTAGATAACTAGCGCCAAAGCACCCCACAACTAAGGCATATTTTCTTTGCTAATGAAATGATGAAAAAAATTTTATTAAAAACCAAATATAAAATGCCAAACAGCCATAATTAATAATTGTAATAAAAGCCTTAGTTCTTTTTAACACGCTCAGGTCCCTGAATTGTATTCCTTTCCCTTATATACAGTATTTTGAATATGTTCAAGATTTGTTCCATAGGGTAAATATTGCAAGTCTTTGTATCCTTCTGCTCGATTATTATTTTCAAGAATTTCTTCACGAAATTCGTCATTAATTCTGTTGCTAGGTATAAAGAATTTTTGGCCCAGTAAATTAGCCCAATTATATCTATAGTGCCTACCATAGTAGCTATTTCCAGCCATTCTTTGGTTATATGACTTGCCATGAAAGAAAACAGTATTAGGGTTGGTATTTTCCCCAGGATTTCTCACACTAAACCTTTCTATTTCATTCCTCCTAAAGTCTGCTTCATCGTATTCTTCTACTTGAGATGCACCATAGTTAGGATCAAAATAATTAAAGAAGTTCTGACAAATCATTTCGGCCTTCTCAAAGTTTTCAGAAGAAATAGATCTGATGGTCCTACTATTTATTTTGAACTTTGTTACCCCAATTGAATGTTCTTCTGATAATGAATGTAGCATATTACTGACTATTTTTGGACAGTCAGTATGAAACATTGATGTTTCATGACCTTCCAAAACTTTTCCTGTTTCTGTAACTTCTTTGATAGAAAATAGCTCTTTTGCTGAATCGCAAAAGTCGCTAAATAAAATATCCAAGTATCCCAAATCTTGTGAGGATTTGTATAGTGCACCTGCAATTGGATCTATCTGTTCAATGATTGATGAATGTTCATCTAAAGTTCCAATACATGTACCCTGCCAATGTCTTGAACTTTGACAAATTGACATTCCATATTCCTTACTTATTGACATAGCTGCGAGCGCATTTACACATTCACGATTGAAAAACCTTAAATCCACTTCATGTAATAGAGCTTCAGCAATTGGGCAAAAGTCCACTAACTCAAATAAAGATACTGTTATGAACCTTGCAAGGCCAGTATTCTGAACAACCTCAGAGTATATTTGTGATGCCAGTGCATCAACTTCTGAGTCCATATGGCTCCCACACATAACCCAAAACCTTGTTGCACTGCATATTATTTCTGCATGTCTAGCACCGATCGAAAGCGTTCTTAACCCATAAATACAATCGCTATTAAAAAAGCTACTAATATTTGTATTATTTGTTTGCCCCTTGGGAATTAAACTTTTAATTTCTCCTCTCCTTATGTTCTTCACGACGCTGCATATATGACGATAAGTAATTGAAGTAAATCTTAGTTTTTGGGCACCCAGTAATAGATCATACGATATTTCATCTATCTCATTATTTTTGTAATTTCCACATTTTTCAAACAGTGGTGAAGACATACATATTTTGGTAATGGTTCTAGATTTAATTGTCGCAAGTCTTACATTGCCATTAATAACCACCTTTTGTCTGAACATCAATCTCAGATTTCTGGCGCATTCAGAATTGAAATACTTTTTTTCAACTTTTGAGAGAGCAAGCACAAGGGAGCAGAATGATTCGAATGTGACTGGGTTTGACCCTTTTACTATATTTCCAGACAGAGAAAGGGCAAGTTGTTTATCTTCGTCTAATAACGATACTGCTTTCCTAAACAATATATTTGCAATGCTTTGAAGATTATCTGGATCTATTTGGGTATTGAACTGGAAACTATTATCTTCTTCAGAATATACTGGTTTTAACTGTTTACAAATTTGTTCAGATGCAGCTGAACGTTCTAGAGCAGACCTGGCTGCTGTCTTTATTACATATGAGTGTATATCTCTGTCTGTTAACATACTCAATTTTGAATAAGGTTTCATTGTTTTATTAAATTCGTCTTTCTTCCTCAAATTATCCTGAATTATTAAAGATGCATAAGACAGACCTGATGAAGTTGATTCCCATCTGGGAGTATCTTGACATAGTTTTGAAATTTTGTGAAGTGGAATTGCCAAGTATTTTCCTGTAATTTTGTTTGTATGAATATCGAGTTCTGGTATATACTTTAATGCCTCGATACATGATGAATAGAAATCCTCACTCCTAACACCAACAAGAGATTCAGATGGTTTACAAAATTGATAAAATTTTAGATTTGTTAAATTGTTTTCATGCGAAACACTTAGTAATTCAAGTGCAAGTGCGTCAACATCCTCGTTATTGCTTCCACAATTTAATTTTAAGTCAACTATATCTTTCTCCGGCCTTGCAATAATTCCAGGTGTGAGACTTGGAGTGAATGGTGGCAAAATTTCAATTCCTATTGACAGTACAGAATCTCTCCAAATATTGTATGCAGTTTTTGGTAAGATGTATTTTTTCGAATGCAGAATGGCTAACATCCTAATATATTGTGGATTTTGGATAGATCTAACATCTACAGTATTTAATGAATAGCCCAACATGAGCATTGCTTTTGATTCGTCGCTACCGGGAAAAGGTAGTTCAATTGTCCAACCAAGCACTCTTCTAGACGTAGCTTTAACTGATTGCATCAAATTCATAAATAGTTCCAGAATCGACTCACCCTGTTTTTTTTCCATTATCTTCTTTTTTTTAAATCCCGGAATAAAAATCTTCTTTTTACTCTTTTTTTGATAAAATGAAACAGAAGTACAAATTGAAGTTGCAATATCATGAAAGCGTTTAACGATTTCCCCACGAGAATAAAATTTCTCCATTGATTCATATTTATTGTCAGAATGATTGGCCAACTTTTCATGTTCTATCATTGAAGTAAGGTACATTGCGCACTCATACAGATATCTCTTTTTACTTGAAATTGGAGTTTTTGTATCGGATGGTATACGCAGGGTGGGAGAAATTTTTGTCAGCAATTGACAAACATTATTCATATCAATGTTTGGAATTCCTTCTTTTCTTATTAAGACAAACATTTCAAACGCGATTTCAGATATCAATTTTGTATTGCTAAACCCATTACATTCTGTATTAAATATCCATGTAGATTTACAAATTTGTTCAGCAATAGAGGAAGTAATTTGTGATCCCGACATTTCATGCAAATTTAGAAGTAAAAGTATACTATCTTGGCAAATTTCTAAGTATTCCTCGCGAGTTCTTGCTCTTATACTTCTTGATGAAACAAAACAAAAGTGTGTAAATGCGAGAGATTTTTTTGCAATTGGCAAGACATGTGGTATTGTTGCTGTAAACAACTCTTCAGTTAAAGAGTCAAGTGCTAAGTCAACTCCATTGCACGTAGAATATTGTGGCATATTGCGGCATAACCTAACAATTGATTGCTCCAACAGTTTAGTGACAGGTCTTGAAAGTAAAAATGAAATTCCAGAACTTCTGCAATGGCTCATAAAAGATGTTTTCGTATCAATAATTGAAATAGAAAATGCACAAACTTTATACCAAGATAAGTCGACTGAAAGTTCAGATATTTCTGATTGGAGAATAAATACACGTTCAGCTAATTCATCTACATCACTCCTATTAACATTACATGATCTAGAAGCAGGGCAAGACGAACTAGAGCCAGTAATTTCTCTCATATATCCAGGAAGAATACTTAGTTGTTCATCTTTTAGCTTTTCACCTCCATTATTCCAACCATTTTGAGTTCGAATAAAATTTTCAGATAAATTTTCTGGATCAAGTTGTAAATCTTCAAGCTGAAATCTGGGAATGGATTCCAATGAACTATTACAGAAGATTAGAACACTATTAAAGCACAGAATTAGTAAACAAAATAATACTGTAATTGTTATAGAATGCATGTTAGATTGTGCTCATTGGCAAAGGTCAACAAAAAATATAAAAGCATGTGTTTTGCCGCCAAAATATTTAGATCATAAAACTGACTATGAAAAATATAAAAAGTTTAATGCATAGAGGAATGCAATCAGACAGATGGAAGTTCGACGCTAATAGTAAGGAAATAACATCGCTTAAATGTAACATTTTACTATGCAAATTATTTAATCACAAATATTAATGCAATCAGCTTTAAGCGCGGTAGCAGTATGTACCGCTTTTCACAAACTAAATATATCCTGTGTCTCAAACTTTTCCGCTCTCTAATTTAGTGGATAAATTGTTACGGAGCCTCTCATTTTTTTGGTTTAGTTACAATGCAGAAGAGTTTGTTGTTTTTAACATTCTTGTACTTACTTTGCTCAATTTTTGTTGGAAGCTCTCACTCAGAAGAAGTTCCTGCCCCTAGCAACTCGACTGAATCGTCATTATCAAGTGAAGATTTGGTTTCTGATACTCAAGAACAAACATCTACCAATGAAACTGCTGTAGAAACCGTAGCGGAAACTAGCCCACAATCCACGAATCCATTTGCTGAGAGAACTTTAGTGTTATTCAAACCAGAAGTTACTCATAGAGGTCTCATTGGAGAGATCCTCTCCCAAATCGAGCGCAAAGGCTTTAAGATTGCTGCAATGAAATTTTTGGTTGCTACTGCTCAGCAGATCGAAGCTCATTATTCCGATCATGCAGGAAAGCCGTTTTTTGAAAGTTTAGTTTCTAGAACAACCAATCAACCAATTGTTGCAATGGTGCTTGAAGGTTTGAACGTAATATCAGAGTTCCGTAGATTTATGGGTTCTACAGATCCAAAGAAATCAGAGATGGGGACCTTACGCGCACAATTTGGAATGCAAACTGAGAGAAATCTTATTCACGCATCTGATTCAGTTGAGAATGCCAATCTTGAAATCTTCCTCTGGTTCAGCCCAGATGAAATTTACTCATATCAAAGAGCAATAGACCAGTTTGTGTATTTTGAGTAGATCTAGTTATGTAATTTAATTCGCTGACTGTCAAACAGGGGTTTTATTAGTTTGCAAATTGTTTAGTTTACTGAGCCTACACAGAATTTATATTCTTTTGGGAATTGAACTTTTAGAGCTTCTACGATAGTATAAAAAATTGATAAGAATGAATACGAGGCTTGGGGGTAGACGGTAGGAGGCGCTGGGTGTCTGTGCCCACTTGTCTTTGGTGGAGTAATCTGTGTAAGAATGTGCTCTGCATCTATACCTTCATCTGCGGGGTTTACGTACTCTTCATCGAATTGTATGGCGTTTGGAGGCTGGTAGCTATTTTCTGCGTTATCTGTCGTATTCTTTGATGCTTTCATGGTTGATTCCAACACGCCATCCACCTTATTGAATACTGCTATTAGTTTCTGGAGTATGATGATAGTCTTTATCTCCCCATTTGGCGGTACTCCAAAAAACTTTGATAGCTTAGAGTCAGATTGAAGGTTTAGTAGTTGCCTATATTTGGTAGACTTTGATGGAAAGTTGATGAGCTCTTTTCTATTAGGAGGTGCATTCAGGAAACACGTATAATCAGAATACTGAGTTGCACTTGGATCTCCGTGATAATCAAGTCTTAGGACCATCGTTCTACTTCTTGGCATCCTGGAATAGAGTTTTGACATGAAAATGTGTCTGTCCTGGTTTGAATTCTGGGTGGAGTCTTTAATGCTCTTTTTTAGATATTGAGAAAATGGTGGTGAGAATTCGCTGCTATCATCTGTATTTCTTCCTTTTATCATTGCAAGTGGCATGATTTTATCGGACCACTGATAAAATCCTGATGCAATGAGATGTTTAACCATTGAAAATGCATATTCGCAGGATTTTCTACCAGTAATCACTGCAATATATGACGCTATATTTAATAAATATGTAACTTCTTCTGCCATCCGATCATCTATAAATAGTTTTATTAAATTGTACAAGATATCACACTCCACTATGACTAAAAAATAAAACGGAAAGGGCTTTGAAATGTCATAGCCGCATTTAGGGTAAGTAGGGCTATCATAAACAAACTCATTTCGAATCTCCCTATAGAAATGATCTGGATGAGTATCAACTGGGAAGTGTTGAAGTATTTTATTCATTTTTACATTTACTTCTCTAATATCAAATGGGCTGTATGGGGTTGTACCAATAGGAACAGGGATTGATTTTTGAAATTCTCGTGATAAATTTTCTTGGTCGCTATTTGGAATGAATTTTTTGATAACAATTATGAATACTTTGTATTCTTCACTAAAGTGTTCATGAACACACCCAAAATTAAAGTGAGCTACCAAATCATCAAGTAGCAAGATAGTAGTTCCGAATTGAATATTCCCATTTATATAACTACGATATTTAACAAGGTCTTTGATAAAAGGTAGTTCTTCACTTCTTAGATGAAGTGGCCAAACTTTGGGGAAAGAAGAAATTTTTGTGAATAGTTTTTTTAAAAAAGTTTTCCCCTGTGCTTCATCCATACCATTATGAACGAAATCTAAAAGGAAAGGCCGTCCCTCGATTGTTCTTTTAGCCTTTTGGATATACTTTTTAAAAAATAATGATTCTTGGCTATTAAGCCCTGAAGTTATACTATCAAAGTATATTGATTTTCTCTCCAAAACCCGATTAAATGGGATAATAGATGGGATCCCTGTCTCCAATTCATTTTCATCTGCAAAAAAGATTTTAAATATATCGATTGGATGGTGAATAGTTTCTGACTGCCCATATTTTTTAAGGTAATAAACTCCATTAAATAAGTATGCATCTCCAATATCATAGATTTTGGTTGAAAAGCTATGAAAATCATAATTGTTATCTAAGTTCTGGTTGGAATCAAATATTCTTGGCTTGGCTAATTTGCTTTCGGAAAGTTTTGCTGCAGTACCGCATCCATGGGAAAAAATCCTAGGTAAAAGTATTCTGGGATCATTCGATTTACGTAAATTATACATGGATGCAAGCAATGGCACTATTTCCGGATTAATATAGGTTTTTCCTGGGCCCACATGTTTTAGGATGACATTGTCAACATCATATAGGAGTAATAGAGTAGAACTCTTTTTTGAAGTATCTCTTTCATCGGTGGTATTTGTAGGTAGTACTTTTAAAGATTCTCCAAGATAAATAGATAATAAAAATTTAATGCATGTAGTTAATAATAGTATCCTCACATTATTTTTCATAACTTTGAATGAAACTTTTCATCTTAAATTGATTTGCCACTAGTATTAATCAAAATTTAACTACACCCAAAAACGCATAAAAATACCGCCAAACAGTATGCGTTTGTGCAATAATTAATTTGTTATTACTGTCTTGAAATGATAGTTTTTTTTCAAATTAAATCTCCGTTAGTATCGATTTGTTATTACCTAATTTTAATACCTTGATGAATTTATTTCACTTGCCCTAAGTAAAATTTACCATAATGGCGCCTTGTACTTAAGAAATGCATCTATAAATTGATTACTATAAAATGGAATTTGCTAAATTTGTGTTTTTGTGTTACTGCATTTTGGGAATAAATAGAGTTTTTGGAGCAAATGATCTCTCAAACTTCATAGAATCCCCAAACATTCTTGATAGTCGCACTTTCGATTTGTATGAGCAAAATAAAAACGAATACCAAAGTACAATATTGAGTTCAGAAGCAAGTAGTAGTTTTATTAATAGTGGCTTACTAAACAGCATTGAAAATAGCATAAATATAAACCAAGAAACGAATGAACGTTCAAACTTTAATCTTACAGATCCTCCACACTACGATGGTAGTTCAGAGTTAAGTGAAAATCTAGTTACATTTTCAAATTTATTGATCTCGCCAATAATGGGTAAAAGCACAGCGATACTGGGAGAACTATCATTTAAATACTCTCTTGACGGAATCAGAAGTGGGATTATTGATTCTGAAAATCATTATTCACCTGCAAATCTAGTTAATAAACTCTTCGGCCCCAATGGTACAAAAAAAAATGCAATAGGATTATTAAGATATGGATTTTTATATGCATTAATAAACGAAATTAACAATCAATTTCAGAAAAAAATAGACTTCAAGCTCAAATTACATCCGAAGTTACTAATTGACCCACTAAAGTATGATGAGTGTGTAAATCTCTTTACAGAAGCAAATATACACGATACTCTTTTCTTAACCCAAAAAATTAGCAAGGGAATATTTGAAATAATCTGCAAAAATGTAATAAAAAATAATTATTTTATTGAAATGCAATCTTGGGATCATCATATATCAAAAATTATTAGTTTTATTAAAGAAAATATTCAATCCATACGGGGAAATTCAGATATTCTACCAAAAGCAATTCAGATAACTGATCTACCTAAAGTTCCTGAAATTAAAGTAAGCGGTACAGAAATCAAAATGAGGTATTTGAACATTGTGAAAAGTATTGATGCAATTAAGAAAAAAGAGTATTCATTGTTCAACAGCCTTATTTTCACTAAGAAGATGGCAGTAAAGATCTCAACCCAATATTTACCAAACGGGAGAGAGTTAGTTCAAAAATGTATAGAAATAATAAAATCTGAGAATCCTGCGCTAATGAGGGAAGTTTATCAAAGAGAGAAAATAGAACAGATATGTAAAATATCAATGGGCAGTTAATTTTAACTTTCACAGAACGGGTGTAAACAAGAAAAGATATTTTAAATGTTGATTTATAGCCGCTATATTGTTCATTCTACCTAACTATTTTCATCATCTTTAAGATTTTTTGACACGTCATAAAGTGCATCTCTTTCATTTTGAAAACTAGAAAGTTGCAGTTGATACTCTCTCCTTTTTTGAGCAAGATCTGATTCTAGTTTCTCTCTTTCTCTCCTTAGTTCTTGAATATTGATTTGTGGAATACCAAGTCCATTGGACCTTGAACTATTTGTTTCATCGGCATTCAGTTCTTCATCGATTTGTTTGATTCGATCGACTTGCTCTGCTTGAAATGTAAGAAACCTCAAGGTTCGCTCATAGTGATCATGTCTTTTTTTCTGGAAAATTCTAATTTTTTGTTCAAATTTCATTAATTGGCTCGCTACCCTTCCAGGCGTATGTATCCAATCTATGTCACGTTTGAATTGTAACGCACGATCCTTTTGTTGCTGAAGCAATATATGTTTTTCTAGTTTTATCGGTATCGTTTTTTTAATTTCATCTTTTGTCACCTTATCACGCTCTCTTACAAATGCTTCTCTCATTCTGTCTTTATTTTGAGGAGAAGCAAATCTAAATGAAGCTGTTGACTGTTGCAACTCCCAATTTGAGACAACTTCTCTTGCAGCTTCATGTAATCTTATTCTCCCTTCTCTTATTTTTTCATCTAGAATACTCAATCTATTCGAAAGCTCTTGTTCGAACACGGAGTTTGCATCTTCGAGTCTTTTTTGCACAAGTTTAAGAACTTTACTATCATAGCTAAGGTTATTGCTCTCATCAGAAACTCCCAGCTCATCGCCTAGATTAATACCTATTCCTTTCATAGCCAAAATGCTTGCTTTGCTGGGAACATTTTTTGACTTCGTAATAGGTATCATCCCATACTTTTGCAGCATTAATTCGTCTAAGGAGTTTCTCATTTCTGCGCACTCCATCAATATTTTTTCTTTTTTTTCTATATAAAAATGTTTCATCTTAAGTAGCTCCCATCTAGATTGAATGATATTCCACTCCAGAGTACTCAATTCACCATACAATGTTCCATCATCTATTTCACCTTCTGATTCAAATATCTCTTTATAAGCCAATATATTTGAATCCATTGATTCAAATTGACTTATATGTTGCATGTCATTATCATTTATGTTCTCATTATAGAACATTACGTTAAATAAACTAATCTTGAGTTGCTCTTTATATTTATTAAGCTCCGATAATGCTTCGTTTGGAATTTCTTCTGAAGCTAAATATGCTCCATGTTTTTCAGGCTTTTCAAAGGAGTATGTCAAAGAACTCAAATCATCATTTAACTTAGATTCAAAGTCAGAAAATAATTGCTCATTCTTGGTATTTAGCCACATATTTGCCTCGATGAGCCCCTCGCTCTTTTTCTGCCTTTCAGAAAGAGCTGATCTCATATTTGTAATCTCAAAATATTTTATGTCCCTATTAAGTTGTAATTGAGAAATTTCATTTTTTTTCTGCAAAATACTAATATCGTTGCTTATATTGTCCTCTAATAATTTTGAATTTCTCCTTAGAGTATTTATTTTTTCCGCATAATTTCTTGATAAATCTGATTCAACAAGTGTATCTAGTTCATTTCTCTTCTGCCTCAGCTCGTTCATTAATTTCAATAACTTTTTCATTTCATCAGTAGCAATCTCTATTGATTGATTTGTCTCACTTAATAACTGTTGATACTGAGGATTACCTATTTGAAGCTGAGATTGACGAAGCTGTTGCCTTGCAATAAACTCTGCATTTTTATTATATTCATTGTTTAAATATAGATAAGTGTCCTGCATATCCTTTATTCTTAGCTCCCATTGAATTGAATATTCAATCGAGTAGGTACTATCCCACATTTCATTTAAATCTGCAAGTCGTTTATCAACAACCTTCTCTATAACAATCAGTTGTCTCGCCAACTTTTGACCTTCAGAATCATATTTTGCAATTATATTATTTTTCTCTTCATGAAGCTTAACTATTAAACTCTTTCTTTCCTTTAATTCTTTTTCACTGATTTTTGCAAGTATCAAAGGATGAAGACCCTTAGCAGCTAAGCTATGTATTCTATTCCAGAGCTTACGGGGAAGAATTCTATATAAGTTTTTTTCAAATAACTGCCGTCGTTTATAATGCATATCTTTAAGTTTTTGAATTTTTTGATCAGAGTCTAGACGACTACTATATTCCAGCATCTTAGAGTTTATATATGTTCTTTCTTTCTCTATAAGTGTCTCTTCCCAATGTATCATATTCGCCATTGTTGATGAATTTACAAGTTCAATTCTATGTGAAATTGCGATATAATCTAAAGCTTGATGAACAAAATTCATAATTTCTATTTCCGCTTCTGTAATTTTTCTATTATTATTACTTATCTGAAATAACAAATCAGCCCATTCTGTTCTCATTGATAATAAATCAGAAGAATATTTATCTATAAGATCTCTAATAGTCTCTTTTTTTTTCTCATTAATTATATCTTCACTCAACAATGATAATAATAAGTCCTTTTGTGCATCCTCTATTTCAAATAACTTCTGAAACTGTCTCCTGGAATGTTTGTCAAGTTTTTCTCTAATTCTCCGATTCTCAACCATGAAATCCTGAAGCTGATTCCATTTATCTAGTTTATATGCAGAGTTAGCTTTTTCTTCTATTTGCTTACTCTCAATCGTCTTTAATCTTTCTTCTACAATTTCTAATGCCTGTTGCTCCTTGTTATAACCTTGTATTTCCTCAACTGAACTAAGTTCACCGCCAATTCCCTGCTCTGAAAGTTCATCAACTGATGCTATCCTAATTTCGGGTCTTTCATTCGCAACAGAGTTACAAAATAAGCGTATTTGATGATTTACATGGTTTGGTTGAGAATTTATTTTTAATCCTTTCCAAACTTTGGCTCTCCTATTTTCTTCTGCTTTTTTGTTTTCATTTATCATCATTAATATGGTTTTTGAACAGTTATCTGCTAGCTTTGATTCGTCTTCATATTCATAGTAATCTGGGCAACGAAATTCAGGATTCTTCATATCAATTAATTTAATGATGTCATCATCTAAAGAGGCTTGAATTATGTTAAACCATTCAACAAGTCTTCCCATATATCTATGCGCAACTGATTTACAAAATTTTATTAACCCTTGAACTTTATCAAGACCCAAATGTACTTTGTTGAGGGGTGACTTTGTTCCCGGGAACTTTTCTACTCCTAATGTCATCAGAGCATTTCTACAATTGTAGACAAATGATCTGATCTTCCCTGTAATTTCAGTTGCAGCATCTGTAGGTTTGCTTGTAAAAGAGATCGGTATTGTATGTTTTGGTAAGTCAGTGCTGTAAACTAGCGGATTAGGAATGCTAGCGCTTTCTACCAAAAATAGCCATTGCAATCTTTCATCATTAATTTCATCAGAGAAACCTTTTAACAGTTGGTCTATTACTGCCCCCTTTACTCCGCCATCCTCCCATGATTTCTTTATTTCTAATGCTTTTAAGTGTCTTTTATTCATCATTTCTTTTTCTTTCTTCCCGTACAATTTCTCGAAAACCATATAACAAAAAGCCTCAACTTGCTCTTTTCTATGGTCAGAATCATTTCCTGCAATTAATATTCCATTCAAATTATTTTCATTATAACTATAATAAGTTACGCCGTCCTCGGAAATATACCTTTCATATGCTAAACTCCTAATTCCTCTTCTACAATACTGAATAAATTTTTTTAAAACTCCATTACTATACTTGAACTCTTTTGGAATTTTAATTTGCTCGTAAGGATTTATCTTTTTTTCATACTGAATAGGTGATGATGGGTCACTCATAAAATCAATAATTGCCCTCCATTCATCCTCAAACAAAGGAATGGAAAATTCCAATTGTTCAGAATTTGATCCTAGTTGAAATTTTATTTGTTTTTTCTCAAGTTCTATACTATTTATGAATGACTCCACAATTTGTCTGGGCAATTTATTTAAACTTTCAACAATTCCATCCACGTCTTTTGATCTAAAGAACGTAAGGACTCTGTTTTGTACCTGTTTAGGAAGTTGAGAAATTGTTATTTCTAATGCTGGTAAATCCTCCTTACTTTCATCTAGAACTGATTTCAATATTGTGGTTAAAACTTTTGGAGTTTTATATTTGGAAATTGGAGTGCCTTCACTTTCAAATTGTTCATATTCAGACGCATTATACTCCAATCCCTCAGTTGTGAGTTCGGATGGAGTTTTTGAAAAACCCAATTGGTTTGCACTGAATTTCTTTTCCTTTGTTGTCTTTCCTTGAAAAAAAATGTTTTTTTTTCGTAAAGGAATTTGATTATTTATACCTTCGCATTTACTGAATGAATCTTCACTTGAATTTAATAAATTTCGATCTGCCCTCCCACCCATGCTTTTAGTTCCAATCGGGTTTTCTGTTTTAATTGACTGAATAAATCCAGAAAAACTGAAGTATCTACTTGCAGTATCGCTGCAAAATGATTTCAATGTTTTATCAACTTCATTGATGTCTGAAAATTTAAATGAATATTTTCTTTGGCTTCTAGGTAAATGGAGCTCAAGTAGGCTTGAAAGTGCTCCAACACAATTTTCTGTCAAAATTCTAATCTTCTCATTCGTTTCAGGAAAGAATTTAGTCTCACCATGTGAATAAAATCCACCAGGTACTTCTTTTGGTAAATTTTTACATTTAATATTTGGGTACGACTTTATTGCAGATAATATGAAATCCCATTGCGTTTTTGTGTTATCAAATGCTTTTTCTTCACCAGAATAGACCGACACAAAAACGCAACCGAAAAATAAAACAAGGAACGTAATCTTCATGTTCCTCTCATTTGAAAAATAATTTATATATTAAATTTTGATGTTAATTATACTTTCTGCCCCTTGCAATCTTTTTTCTCTGAAATTTTAGATCAACTGGCGGCAATATACATAATGTATATTATTTAACATTTCAATTTTATACAATATATATATATATATATATATATATATATATTTCATTTATAATACTAATAGTAAAACAATATTAATAAAATATTTTTGGTTTGTTTTAGAAAAAATTACAAAAGAAAATTATCCATTTTATAAGAATTGAATAATTATAAAGAACAAAATGATCAATAGTTGCATATATTTGATAAAAAAATGTTTTTTCCCCCTGCTTAGTATTTGCACTTGCGCAGATACATTTAGTGCGAGCGGTGCAATGTGAGTAAATGCATTTAGGTAACGGATATATAACTAACCGAATTAAGTCAAATACAAATATTTGGTCATTTTTAGAAAAAAAATAATCCATTTTTAGAATAATTTAAGTAAAGTGATTGAAAGTCTAATGATACCAAAATTCAATTTAGTATTTCTAATTTTATTTATTTTAATTAAAATAGAATACAAACGATTAATCGTAATGGCCAAAGATTCTTCTGATAAGATAGCCAAAAGATTTTTTGTGAATCAAGATAAACCTCAATGGCAACGTACTCAGGCACCTAGAGAGGAAATTGCAATTATATGTCATATCCTTTCTCTTGGACCAATTGAATGTATTAAGTATAATGAAAGAGAGTTTGATGGGGCAAATCCAGGACATGAGGAATACATGGGTAAGGAAAACCTAATAACAATAATGACTACTATTAACTTCTTTAGGGTTTTTTATCCAATATGGAATGTTTGGTGCGGTTGCTCTTGCTCATATAAAATCGAGTTCTCGAAGTAAAATAATGAATTCAGAGCTAGAAGGTAAGTGGCTAATTTTATAGGTTTGTATTTAGATTGTTTGTAGATATTAATGGAGTTGAAAAAAACAAAATAACAGAAATGATTAATATGTTTAAAATTCCGAAAAAAGTGAATGATTTACAGATAATTGAAAGTTGTGAATTTGATATCGATTCTCTTTTGTTCAAGTTAGAGGATAACCCAACGAGTGTCATTAACCATTTTGAATACAGCTCACCAACAGAAATTGCTCTAAAAATTTCATTCCACTCAAGTTATACAAGAGAACTTTATTATACATCATTACTTTCTAAACAGAATTTTCCATTAATACCTGTAAAGACATATGGTCGTGGAAAAATAAGAATTACTCCTAGGACTTACTGTTTACAAATTGAAAAAAATATCGTGCTTAATAGAATACTAATTACTGAAAAAATAAATGGTGTTACAATGCAAGTATTAGTAAGATGGCTAACTTCAATCGATTATCTCAATTGGATTTCCTCAGCTAAAACAATTAAAGAATTACAAAAAAGGCTAGATAATCGTGCCGAAATTATTTGGATACTAGTTCATTCATTTTTTTCGACCCTAACGTCATTATACATACATTCAGATTTCGGTTATATTCTTCATTGTGATTTAAATACTGGTAATATTCAGGTTGCTAATACAAAGTTCAATTTGAAGGGCTCAAACTATCAAGAAAATGTTGATTCACTACTTAAAGTTACGCCAAATAATATAAAAATACTCGACTTTGGAACTACAAGAAGTACTTTGGAAATGAGCGTGCGTTCATTAAAATGTAACGTTCCTAATGATATTTGGAGAATTAAATTAATTATTTCTAGGCTTTTTAAGATTGATAGTACAACTCATCCAAACTTATTCGGTTGGACAATTGACTTCCAAAAGAATAACTCTGATTTGAATTATATAAAAAGAAGTCGAATATTAAATCACATAAACTCTTTAGACCTTTTCAGGGAAGAGCTTTTGAATAACAATGACTTCAAAAATGCTATGGAACTTAATAGCACTTTTGAGTCAATCATAGATGGTTTAGATTCCATCTGCGATATCACTGTCAATCATATTTCAAAATTTAAGGAAGCCGCAACAAACATCGTCAACAATGAACGATTTTATGCTTCGTGTAGCCCTCTTGATCCAAGCAATGCTAGAGGTATACCAATTAAATTATTCAAACCAGAGATACTTGGCCAGCTTCAAATACCATTATTTCCTGACAAATCTGCCATGATTAAGAAAACAATTAGGGAGGAGAGGAAAAAGGCACTAAACCAAAAAAGCAATAAAAGCAACGAAAGTAATAATAAAGCTAAGGATTCTCAAGATAACTTAGATCAGCCAAATAAGGGAATTTTAGATACGAATATTAAAGAAAAAAATGCAGTGCAAGGTGGCGTTTCACCAGGAGGAATACATGGTATTGGAGTTGGAAGCACAAGTAATTCTAAAATTCCAATTAAAGATTTACAATACATTAAAAATAACAAGGCAGCTAGGACAGATACAAATATTGTTGCAAGCAGTATTGGAGTAGTTGTTGAAGCGAACGCAGACGGAAATAATCAATTTGAGATGCCTAAAATGATCCAAAACTTTGAATTGGAACAGGAAAAAATATCAAAAATATCTTCTTTAAAACAAGTTTGTAATTACGTTGAGCAATCAAAATCAAGAGATGCGAGGAAGCTACTCAACAAATTAAAGATGAAAAACTCTGTCCTTAGAGACATTACCATGGATATAGATCATTTTGTGAAAAGAGCAGATAAAATATTGTTAGAAATAACCGAAAATATTAAGAAAAAACCCCAAAAGGTAACATCTGATCAAGACAGGTTAAAGATGTTTGAAGTAAGCCGTTCAAAATTAAGATACATTGCAAAGTCGTGCCCAGTTACACTCAGTAAAATTAATGAGGAAAATAGCGAAGCAGCAGAAAAGGTTAACATTGGTATTGTTGCATTTGAAAATGAAAGACAAAGAATTTTAAAAAGATGTAATGATTTAAGAAATTTTATTCCAAGAAATGAAAACGATACTGTAAAGGCAAAAATGAAAACAAAAGAAATAATTGAAAGAGGTAAAACATTACTTCAATATAGATTTCATATAAATGACTCAATGAAGTGCGCATTTGATTTTTTGTTCAGAGGTATTAGGAGAGTTCAACGCCTAGTAGAGTTATCTCAAGAATCAATGAAGGGCGATTTATTATTGGAAGAGAATTTAGAGCTATTATTAGATAAGATAGCAGAATACAAAGTTTAAAGGAAATCTGTTAATATAATAAAAATAGCAAGAGAAAATTTCATATATTTTAAATTCACAATTTAATATATATAAATAATAATACAAATTTTGGATTAGAATATAATTTAAAGAAATTAATAGAAATATTTGGAATCAAAACATTCACTTGAAAAATTGAGTAAACATTAACGAATTAAATTAATTCAAACTATTAGTATTGACAATTAACCGAGTTTTTCAAAATTTAAACGTAATGACATTATGTTTAATAAGTTTAGTAATTTTTAATAAACAATTTTCTCATAGTTTTATATTTGATTCAAATTTTTTTTTTTAACTGTATTTCAATTCGTTTAAATGTAGATACAAATATATCTTCGTAGAGTTGGTTCAAATTACCCAATCTTGAAAAATATTATTAAAAAACAAAATATTTGATCAAATTATTGCGAATTATTTTTTTTATATAACACAGGAAAATGTAAACAGCTCAGTAATTCATTAAGTTAATATTGGGAAATGGATTAGCATAGAGTAAAAAAAAAAGTTAAACATGAAGATTTTAAAATCAATAAAATAAGCTAAACGTTCCTATTTAAATAGTTTTTCAGTGCATACAAACATTCAAAAACTATTTCTTTCAAATTAATTGATAGCGCATCGTTAACATTTTGATCAATTGTGTACCATGGTAATAGGGAGAGAAAATATAAAGAGATAGGATCTGAACATAATGAAACTGATCTTGAAATAGTTGAATTACTTTCCAGAAAATTTTCTCTTTTTTTTGGATTTTCGTCTCTAAAGAATGAAGGCAAAGTTGGGTTAATGAAAAATTCAGACTTTTTCACATCCAAATATCTGAATACATTGAATTTGCATTCCAACAGCATATTTCTTCTTTTTAATACGAATAATTTAATTAAATTGCGATTTTCAGCATTTTCAATAATAACATTATATATTTTATTGCAACATGCATTCACCCAAGAAAGATATACTGGTTTCTTCCAAATTTGTTTACATTTTTCCATGTTTGCTTCTACCAAGAGCTTTCCTACCAATAGATAAGGATATACATTATTTTCAGTGCTATCTGAATTGACATCAAACTCTCCAGAAAAATCGCCTAAAATATTAGAAATCTTATTCCAAGCGGAAAAACTACTTGCAATTTGACTATTTTCAAGATTCTCCTTTAGTAAACTTACAAATTCAGGAAATACTAACATTGACTGGATCAAATATATGCTGCATTTTTGAATTTGATTTGTGTCAAATTTTGAGTTAATTATTTGGTCAATCGTAATATCGTTAATTTGTTGATAAAAAATATCTAGTTGCTCTTTATTTAATGAATTTGTTTTTGTGTGTTTAATATAAAGTGCAAGCGGTATTCCAAATGCAAAATTTGGTAAAATATAATAAAGTGGCGTTGAATCAGATGATCTTTTAGCTATTCTACCATATTTACCATCAGTTTGAACTATTTTTTTTTCATTCCATGTACAGTATTTGCGGAATTGATTTATGAAGTTGATATTAATTTGGAATAGTGTCTCGAATTCTGAAGATAAAACGGCATAATAATCTAAGTGAAGAAGAGAATGAAATCGATCATGAGCAATGTCCATAGATATTAATAATAAACAATATTCAAGTGCAGTACGAAATAGTCCTCTATTACCAAGAGCGATCATATAGTATCCCAACAGAATAAATATATCTCGACTTTCAACTTCACTTGATTTTATCGCAGTATTTGGAAGACCATTTGTATATCTAAATGGGGAAAATGATGGATGCAACGATGATTCAAACACATACAATGCCTTTTGTAGGTGTTGGAATGCAACTTCATGTTCATCCCTTAAAGCACTAATCTCTGCTAGCCTTATTAGCCCATTAAAGAAAAATGGATTTTTTTCCATAAAGATATGAATTTCATCCACAAGCATTGAATCAATCAAAATATCCAATACTTCTTTATTTTTGATATATTCAATATCAAATGATATTGAGAATTCATTTTTTTCTTCAATAAACTTCATGATTAGTCCAGATTCCTCTCGATTTAAATGTGGCCATTGTGAATCGCATGAAATGAAATAGTGTCTAATGTTTAAATGACTGTTTTTTGGGTTGAAATTTCTCGAATTAGTTTTCTTCTCAAATTTAACTGCTTCATTTCCAAATATTGAGCAAATTTCATTTTCACAATTAAAATATTTTTTGTTCATAGTTAAACAGCATCTAGAATCGTTATTTGGAACAGATGATTCAAAGCCTTCATTGACTAGTTTTTTCTTTCCCCTCTTCTTCTCGCTTTTTTTTTTTTGTTTTTTGTAATATTCTGCATTTTCTTGAGTCTGATTTTTTTTAGGTTGAACATAATCATCACTTAAAATAACTTCGTCGTCGTTGGAAACTAGTGCGTTAAAAGAATTTCCGTAACTAACATTGGAGAAATGATCAAATAAATCATTATCCAAACCTTGAGTATTTAGTTCTAATTCTTTTTTTTCTTCGAGTAACCTTTTAAACTGTTTTGAAACCATTATTATAATTTAACCGCAACTTAAAGGAAAAAAGCAATAATTTATGATGAAACGAAAATTTCCACATAATTTTCAAACTGGGCAAATTGATAATATAGTAAAAAACAGTGGCACAACTAAGGCTAGAAGTAATTATTCAAATGTTAATGGCAATTCTTCTCCTTATCAATATTTACCAAAAATAGATAGAAATAAAAGTACTCATTGCTACTTAAACAGTAGTTCAACATTACCGAATAATTTGAATTCCAAAAATACTAAGAAGGTTGAAAATACGACAAAAAAATTTTCGAGCAGTTTATATCAGAAAATACAAAATGAAAATCAATCAAAAAGGCCAATTGATTCAAAAAAAGAAAAAAACGAAAGCGGATGTTCTACAAAAATTAATCCCCAACAATGCCAAGAATATTTGAATAAAAAGGAAATTAACTCAAGTACAGGCCAATTAGATGAGAGGAAAAAAATTGTCAGCTCGAAAAAGAGTCACGCTGAGGTGGGCAAAAATGTTTCTTCAGTTGAAGAAAGCATTACTGTAGGAATTAAAATGCAATTAATTTATAGCTTACTTTGCAAATCTGAGTTTCAGTCTTTAACTCAATTAATATTTCAATTATTAAGTGAAAAGTCTGTTGGATTAGTTAATAAAACAGATAAATCAAAGTGTATACTTTTTCTTGACTATTTAATTTTAAGAACGAAAAAATTGAGTTACATAATCGACTCCTTAATTCAAGTATAGGTCAATACTTTTAAAAGCATTGGAAAAAGATAAACAAGATCTTAGATTATTTATAAAAAATATCAAAAACACTATCTATGAAAAAATTGTAGACTCAAAAAATATTCAATCTTTCTGGCACAAATGTGATGTTCTTTCTGAAGAGTTAAATTTGATAAAGAATAAGAAGAATATTCAAAACGAGATAGAAGAAGAATATGATAGTTACAACGAAATAAAGTCTTTAACAAAGGAGAAAAGAATAAATTTAAACGGAAAAAAAAAATCAATTTATGACATTTGTTTATTATTATCTAGATTAATTTCTAAATATTGATATTTCTCTTCAATTTTTATTATGGAAGATAGCTTTGTAGGGTACTAACAGTATTTTATTGATTTTTTCAAAAAACTTAAAATTTTTTTTTTCGTAGGTTTTAGATAAACCATTAAGTTTATAACTAGTTGATTTATTTTCACTTCCTTTTATCTCATATTTGTTATTCAACATTGATTTAATTTGATCAATTTTATTATACATTACCTTAATACCACTTTGTGACTTTTCATTAAGTAAATTCACTACTGTACTTTCAAATAACTTGTTCATGCGGTTCAACTTATTTTTTTCCCCAAATAATTTAAATGCCATATTTTGCATATACAATGTTGATTCTGGGCATTCATTATTCGATGAAAAACCACAAGTTTCCCGGATTAAAAAGAAATTATTGAATGAGTGATTAGTTCCATTAGAAATAAGTCTTTTTTCATTAAAGTCACACTTTGACTCTTCAATTGCAAGCCCACTTAAGCTACTTCCAATAATTCGCTCTAAAAGTTTTGGTAAATTATATTTAAGGGAAAATAATCTTTTTGTATATAATACTTTATCTTTTTCATCGAAATAAATATTAACAATGTCTACTCTTTTGACATGAGATTGAAGATCATTAGGATACTTATTCCAAAATGCATTTACTACATTTTCCCAGGAAAATGGGTACAGATGTTTTTTCGAAAAAAAAACCATCAGTATTAGAGCAAATACCGCAACTTATTTTTTTGTTAGAAAAAATTAATTTAATAAAAAAAGAATAATCAAATATAATATGCTAGAAGTCTACGAATTGTAGAAAAAAGTAAATGAAGATAAATATCACGTCAAGTTTATGACATTAAATTCAAAAAGATAAGTTGAAAAGCCAAGTATAGTAGGATATTTTCAAATTCTTGAGTTGAGAAGAGCTGAGGTATCTATTCAATAAATACTTAGGCTATATTTCATTTATTTTTATTTCATATTCCTAATTTATATCACGTTAATTTTATTAATCTAAACTACTTCAATCTTCAACGTTATGTCTATCACGCCACTGGTTTTATCGTTGCAACGATATATAAATTTAATTGGCTGGAGAAATACTTGAAAGAAGAGGGGTTAAGGAAAATGATTCAAGAAAAAATGACCGTGTGTATTAATCCAATACACAATTATTTAATAGCGACAATATCCATATGAGTTGTTAGTTGATTTTTATTTAAATATTGCTACATAAATAGGTTTTGAAAATTATGGCAAACGCATTATTGAGTATTGAAGAGCTTACTAGATTTCGGACTAAGTTATGTCGTAGAAGTCTTAGGGAAGGTTGCGATTTCGGCCCACTAAGATGCCAATATTCTCATAATGTTTACTGGCCAAGAAGATGCCCATTTTACTTATCCGACCGATCTGCATTAAGATATCTACCTGATATTTGCCCAGATATTACAATTTTAGATCATGAAACTGGAAAAGTTGCAAACTTTTGCAACAGGGGAGGGTATTGTCCATATTCTCATTCGATGGAAGAAGTAATTTATCATCCGTTAATTTATAAGTCAGAATTATGCACAGCATTTCAAAAAGGCGAATGCAAAACTTACTACTGCCATTTAATTCATGGACTTGCAGAAAGAAGGCAGGAGAGAATATATACGCTTCCTTTCACGAGAGGAATTAATTTAAACAAATATCCTAATGTAAAATTAGTTGAAAAAACAACTTCTGAATCTGAAAACACAGCTAAAAGCTCAATGTTTTCTGGCAATAAAAATGACGAAATTACTAATTTGGAAATAATCACATCACATGACAGAAACAGTGGGGTAACCAAACAAAAAAGTTTAAAATGCATACACGATTCTGAAAATACGAAAAACTTTTTAATTCAACCTCAATTAGAAAACAAACCTTTGCTTGGGAAGGGTTTCAATATTAATAAATCAAATTTACGTTGGGAAGAATCTAATAATTTATCTTGCTTTTCTAATAATATCGATCTTGACCCTAGCACTGAAATTAAACAATTATTGAATAAATGGAGGAAAGTTGCAGAATATCCAGAATTATACATTAGTGAAATAAATTTGGCAAGATTGGAGTATTGGCAATATATTAATAGTTATCTTCATGAGATCTCAAGCATCATTCATGAGCTTGGAAAAGTTTATTGCAATAAGACGATTTATCATAAAGAAAGTTTGCATAATTTAGGTAGGGGTCAGATTAATAACATCGAATTTAAAGAATGTATTGAATTTTCTTCTGTTTTTGCTGAAGCAAATTCCGACTCATTTTTACCTTGAGGATTTAAAGCATTTAGAAAAAAAATATTTGCGCAAATACTTTTAATTAAATATAATGATTAACAGACTAGTTTGCATACTACTTTGGTAATAGCGGGATAGTCTCTAAGTTGAAACCTAAAAAAGGTAAATTGTCCCAAATATACTTCTAAAAACTTACCTGCCGATCCTTCTTTTATAGCCAATATGGCTGATTTGACTTTTATGAATATTTCTTTTCCAAAGACACACAATTCTTTACCGAAAAGATTAGTTTTTTCAATTGTATCTTTGCTTAGCCTACTAATATTTTCAAGTAAAGTTTGAAGCTTGCTGCCAACATTTTTGGATGCTTCAGTAAATTTTCTGGTAATTGAAGAAAGCAAACATCCCAGATTTTTAAAATTTGTCACGAATTTTGAATATAGTTCGGCACAGTTTGAGAAACAATGCTTTCTTATAAAATCAATTGATTGATTTATCATCCAGTTAAATATGGATTTTGTATAGCTGAAAAATCCTGCCAAATGATCAATGAATATATTAATTTTTTCTAAATTTATGGATGGAAGCGAACTAATTAAGTCCATTAAATTAGAGGAAAAAAGTGCCATAGTTAATAAGAGTATGATTAGCAATTGAAAGCTCAGCACAATTGAAGTTCCTGAAATTATTAATATAGATATATAACCATTATTAAGTTAACGTACCAATATATAGTCCCGGTGCAGTATATTTACAAGAGTTACTTTCAGAAATTTTTATGAATCCACCAACTATAAAAGTTTTTATAATTCTTTAATTATAGCTTTTTACTTACTATCATGCATTATCACAACTGCAGGAACCAAAATAAACGAAATAATACTAGCCCAGCTGCAAATTGATATTTTTTTCATGGAAGGAAATTCATTATATTTAAATGCCTTGATCAACGCGTCTCTTTGATCCGGTAATAAAAGCATGAGAGAACAGACCAGAGACATTGAAAGTGAAAATATTGCAGATAACCCATTAGTTTCATCGAGATTCTACACGATTTAAAATTGTCGATTAAACTTTTTATTAGAACTTACCCGATCACAAACTGCATTTGTATTAGCCTGAAGCACTGCAAGTGAAATTATTGAAATGGTTAAAAAACCTCCAAAACCAAAATATAATATTTTGCTGACTTCCTTTATTACGGTTTCAGGGAGATTGGCATCTCTCAACGGTAATATCGAAGGGCTAGCTGGAGCAGTTGGGACTTCTTTTACAGATTTCTCTTTAAAAAACATTTTTGCTATCTGCACAAAATAATACCTATCAATTTATTTGAAAACGAAAATAAAAAGGAATGCATGCACATGCAATAATAATTAAGTTACATGCAGCATGCAATATTATTGAAGACTACAACATGGCCTCTTTGTTTTTTTAGACATTTTGAATAATTTCTTCGATGAGTCAGACAAATCGTTGCTTTTTTGTATAAGCTCATCCAAATTTTCTCCTCTATCTAAAAAAGATTTAAGTGAAACATTAATAGCTTCCTGTAGAAAAAATAAAATGGAAAGGGAATAAATTAAGAAAAAAAAAACTTACTCGAGCCTTGTCAATTTTTATTTGAGATTCAGTAATTGCGTCTGAAATTAGAGGTTCCTATTCAAATAGTTTGAAGTATCAATTACTACTTATTCAACTTACTTTATATTTATTCAGTATTGTAAAAATTGTTCTGTAAATTAATTTATCGTCTAATAAAGACAATTCATGTTGATTTTTATCTTTAATGTTCATATAAGCTTCAAATATAGATGAAAATGCAATCCTAAAGAATATAGTTTTACTTAAGTCTTTTAATTCATACTTACCTTGCAGGGAAGTCATCGTCACATATCATAGATATTGAAAGTCCATCACTCCATTTATATGAAAATATTGTATACTCATCATGGGTAATTATTTCCTGCACTCCTGAATTTAGCTATGGAAAATATGTTGGATATAAAGATAATAATTTACTTACCTTTGGAGTAATGGATTTTACAATAAAAATAAAAATTTCTTTAATATAACTTCGTTCAAAATAGGAAAATCTAATCTTGCAAATTTAATGTTTAAAATGGGGGTATTTCACCGTACCTAGAAAGACAATAACAGGATGACAGTATTTTAACACTGCTTTCATCATTTTCGTTACAAATAATAATCGAATATGCTCTCATGATTAATATTAAATATTATTTAGCGCGGAATATTAAATTAATTTGAAAAATGTGATAACTTTCGAAACAATGAATAAGAAAGTTGATATTATTACTCAAAACCCCCATGGCATTATGCTTTGTGATAAAGACCCAGATATTTATAATGTTTGCTCATTCAGCACAGATTATCGAATTGTAGATATGCTTCTTTTTGAGTGTACTTGCCCAAGCAAAGATAAGTCATTTTGTTCACATATTAGAGCAGTCTCAAAAAAATTTCAATCGAGATATAGTCGCGAGATATTTAACATATATTCAATATTAAACGATATTAATACAAAAAATTCATTTGCATCATGCTATGATAAGGCAGAAAATCATTTCAACTTGTTTTTGAAATCAATAAATAGACTTTTTCATTTCAATAATTTTCTAGAAAATCAAGATCTGTTCTCTCTAGAATCAAAACAAAGATATAAAAGAGTACTTTATGCTATTTTAAAATCTCTAAGCTCAATTTCATGGAGATATCATTTAATAAAAACAAAAGATGACAATTTTATTAATTCAATTAATTATGCAAATCATATGAGAAATTCGATTGAAGTAGACTCGTTATTGAACTCGATAAATTTTTCATTATCAAATATTAATAGAAACGATTATTCTACAATTATTGACTTTCTTCAGGCAATAGAGTCAAGTTCTTTGGAAGGAATAGGAATTTTCAATTCTACCAGTATTTTTTATGTTCTAAGTAAGATTTTTAGTCAAAAAACAATATCAAATACAAACAAAGAAATATTAACTAGTGGAATTTTAGAGTTTTTTTCGACATATGGTATTTGTTTACGATTTGAAGATGAAAAATTAGGCAAAAAGTCTGATCAATTTGATTGTAAATTTTTTCATACAATCTTTAAAACGGTTAAAAGATATTTAAATCAAACTGATCAAAAATTTATCAAAGAATCAATTAATTTAATTTTAATAGAGGAATTTGGATTAGATTTAGACTTATTAGGTTTAAGCCTTGAAGATATGACTAGAGAAGCGTTTCTTGTCGAAAGCAATGTAAAACAAAATAATCGAGTAGTTGATTTACTATCTCTTAAAATTAATCAGACTGACTTATTAATTTCAAGCTTAAATGATTCTCTTAACGATGGTTTTTTCTCAAATAATTTAGTAAAAATTATTCATTCAGCACCAATATTAATTGATTTATATGATCATTTATTTTGGTATTCAGCAAATAACCATATTAGATATGGAGAGTTAACAGAATTTTTAGATAAGAATATTGATAACGAGTTATTAAGACATTTTAATTTTATCAAATTTTCAAAAAATGGTAATAAGCCTAAATCAACAAACGTAAAAATTAATAATTGCCAAATATGCATATATAAAATTTTAAAGCCTAATAGTGAAAAATATTCTACAGCACATGCTTATTATTCCTTGATGATTGATTCAATAGCTCAATGTAATGAGATTAACACTTTAAATTATTTTATAGGCGGATGTATTCAAGAAAATGGAGTTGAAAACTTTATTAAATTATTTCCAAAAGAAATACTAAGAACTGATATATCATCATGTATTTGTAAATCATTTAATTTAATTGATTTTTTTTCTTGCATTTTGCGAATTTGCCCTCCAGTTCTATATTTGGACTTATGGGACTACTTATTAATGACAATTCTTTTTGTTTTAAAGGTTGAAAGAGACGAATTTGTTAAATCATTATCTGAAAGCATATCAAAAAATAACAATATTTCTGAACTAAATAAGTTAATTCAGGTTTTACCTTCCAAAATCAGAAATGATTTTTATAACAAGTTTTATTGCAATTCTTTAAACTTAACAATATCGCTTGAAGTTGAAGATAGTTTGGAAGAAAATGAATGCTTAGTAAAAATGTCTACTGAAGATGAATTTATTTTTGAAGAGTTAAGATGTGAATATTGTTCAAACTATAAGTCCATAAATATTTTTGACTGTAAAAGTTTTATTTTGTCTATTCAAAAACAAAAATTTGGTATTTCAGAAAAAGCTCTTGATAAAGATTATAACCAGATAATTCAAAATTACACTAGTATAATAAATCAATCATGCAAAAATCTATCAATTAAACTTTACACGAAAATTAATCACTTTATATTCGAGTTGATACAAAATGCTGATGATAACCAGTATTGTTCTTGTATTGGAAAAATACCTTCAATTATTTTTGTATTTCACAAAAATGGTGTGCTTGTAATTAATAATGAAATTGGATTTACTGAAGGAGATATTAGTTCAATTTGTGATATTGGAAATAGCTCAAAAGTTTTTAATGAAAAGAAAATTGGTTGCTTTGGAATCGGATTTAAAAGCGTATTTTTAATTACAAACACTCCATTTATTTTTAGTAATGGCTATTGTTTCAAGTTCAACTTAAATTCAAAGCATGGATCCTATATTTTTCCGGAATGGGTTGATGAAGAATTATATAATTTAATTCCAAATCACAAATTTCATAATGAGTATGAAATAGAAGTTTCTACTTATAAAACTAAATTTTGGCTCCCTTATAAAGAAGATATAATTTTTGAAGATTTAAAATTAAATGATAATATAATCCTATTTACAAATAAATTAAAAAGAATTAAACTAATTACTAATGATAGGGTTACGGTAATAACAAGATCTGAAAAGTTAATTTCAAAAGATTTAATCTTGGTAAATATTTTTAAACACATAATGTGTGATCCCACAAATAAGAAGCGAAAACTTTCATCCAATAGAAATATTACAAAATCATTTTTAATTGTGAATTATAATTTTGAAATTCCCAAAAATATTTCAAACTTGGTTAAAAATAAAAAATTAAACAATTTGGCTATTGGAATAGAAATAAATAACGAATCAGATACATTTGATGGAGAATGTAATTATGACAATAAAGAGGTGTTTTCATTTTTGCCTATTAGGTCATATGGATTGAAATTTATACTTCAAGCAGACTTCGAGCTTACATCATCTAGGGAATCAATATCAATTGATTCAAATTGGAACATTTATATTCGCGAAATTATACCTAATGCAATTATTTATTTAATATCAAAGTTACGTGAAACAAATGGTTTTCATTTATTAAAGAAGTCGTTTCTAGGAATATTACCAACAAAAGCTGATAATATAGACGAATTTTTCATACCAATAATTCCCAAAAT